>NW_007727369.1:321892-322612 GCF_000696425.1 Galeopterus variegatus | reverse complement strand
TGAATGAATATGAAGTGGTGGACTTACATTGTGGGCCTGATCTTTTGTCGGTGAAAGGAAAGGAGCTCCCTCTGCCTGAACCCTGGGATTGTTATCTAAAAGCGTATTTCTACATGTGCATGAACCTGAACCTTGTGCAAATATACTCCTTTGTGTATTCTGTCAATCTCTGGGACTCTATGCTCCTGTTGGAGTTACACCTCTCAGGTCAGACTCAAGAATGAATTTATATTGTACATACATTCTGAGACAACTCTCTGTGTCCTTGAGGCATTATTAAAAGCATGTCTGATTTCCCATGAATGCATTTCAGTGGACAAAATATGAACTCTTTCTTCAACAACAGCGTACGCACTCTTCTCTTCTGCACTCAATCATTTCTGTCCTTGTGGGGTTCTTGTGAAAAGAAAGCTCTGTTCTCTAACATTCTGCAATTCCTTATGCATAAAATAACCACACTCTTAAGGAGCAATCAGCAGGCTTATTAATGCTTACCTACAATTGAAGATACCATGTTGTTTGTTAATTTACATTGCAAATGTGGGCCTGGCACCTTAACCAGCCACTTTAAAGACTTGAGTGCTTTGTAACATGCGGAGGAGCTTGCTGTCTTTGTACGCTGTCAAACAACACCAAACCGAACGAAATAACAGACATGATTTTTTGTGAATATGCCATTTCCCCAAAATATTTTTCCTTCCAATGCTTGTGAAGATTTTT
>NW_007727369.1:278798-320160 GCF_000696425.1 Galeopterus variegatus | reverse complement strand
CCAGCCACTACTGTAGGACACCTAGGATTCTGGGATAAATAAAGCACCCATTGTTGGTGTCCCAGTGAATCATTCAGCTTACAGAAATTAAAAAAAGGGTGAAGTGGGGAAATGAGAAGAGCCTTTTTGGTAGAGTTTGGGCATAGACTGAACTTTGAGACATGAGTGTTTTAATCAATCTCAGGGAAATGTTATGGGTTGAATTGTGTCCCACATGAGGAATATGTTAAAGTTCTAAGCTCTGGATACCTGTGAAGGTGACCTTATTTGGAATAAGGTCATTTGGGTTATAGTCAACTTGAGATGAGGTCACACCGGATTAGGTGAGCCTAATCTAATATGACAGACACACAGAGGAGAACTAGCTCTGTGTAGACACAGACAGATTGGAGTGATGTGTCTCCAAGTCAAGAACTGCCAAGAATTTCTGGAAACACCAGAAGCTGAGTGAGAGGCATGGAGTGGATTCTTCTCTAGAGCCTTCAGAGAGTGCATGGCCCTGTTGTCACCTCAATTTTGGACTTCTGCCCTCTGGAACTTTGAGAATGTTTTTTTTGCTATTTTAAGCCACCCAATTTCTGGTACTTTTTGTGGCAGCCCTAGAAAACTAATACAAGAAACAGATAGACCAGTGAATAGGAAGGATACACAAGCAAACAACAACATAAAAAAAAAAAGAACAGAAACAGCAAATGGAAAAAGAAATAAGATCAAACCAATGTTTTGTTGGAAGTGAGCAATATATTCTAGAAAGAATTGGCATTCAGATTAAAGATATGATTGAATGATAAAGGAAGAAACTTAGACCCACGCAATAGAAAATCATTAAGAAAAAGAGGTGTGATAAAAGGGGCATTTGAGGAAATGACTTAGGTGTAATACACAAGCCCATTGACTTGAACAATCCTGTAGTTCTAACAAACTCTTGGACAGCATCCACCTCTAATGACAGAGAGAGGAGTAAGCCACTGAGAACATGAGAGGACAAAAGGATAGAAAAAGGAGTTTCCTTCTAATTGTAATAAGTCCATGTAACATGTAATTTTAATAGTTTGAACTATGTATTTAAATTCTAACCTTGACGCTGAGAATTTCTCTGCCAATTGGGCAACTGGTAATTCAAGAGTCTAATTATAGTTGACCAAAATAAAGAAGAAACAGCTAATAGCTAGTGGGGCTATTCTGAAGATTTCACAATGAAATATACTGCACCTTCTTATCTATTAGGTACTATATAAATTGTAAGTGATTGCATTGTGCATTTCTCATGCAGAACCTGCATACAGTTTAAAAAATTGGTATGTTTTCCTAATGTTACTTGGGACCTAATTTTTGGTGCCTAAAGTAGCAGACCTGATAAGACTCTTCTCTTGAAATATTACTATAGAAAATGCTTGCTCTTCCCTATTTTCTTTCTTTCTCCTCCTTCCTGTATTACATGAAAATGCACATACACCCATTCCCTCAATTACTACAAATAAGAGTAAAATCCTATTAGTTTCCACACTGAGTTATTAATGAGTACAGTTTGAAACACCAAATTTCAGGTAAGAAGTGCAGTCTGGCATATATGGTACAGGCTTATTTGAATTTCTGTTGAGTTTTGCTAAAATCTGTGCCATGCTCAAAGAAAAGTATATTTCTTTTGGGTAAAATTTCTGATGGGTAAAAAGCAACTGGAATAAAAACACCTAAAAGGGGGAGATACCTGCTGAGAAATCCCCCTTTCCCACAGAATACAGAGCATTATATGGTCTGCCTCACGTGCATTCTAAAACATTAATAGCCGCCTCCTCACTTAAAACTGTGGTTAAAAGAAACAACAGAAACTTAGCACATATGATAGCATTGACCTGTAGGGACTGTAAAAAATTATGCAAAACTTTACATATATGTAATCTTACGTGAAATATGATTTTTTAAAAATGGCAATGCCAAAAAAGTTGTTAAATCTTATTACTTTGTATTCTTAGCTTTGAAAAATTGCTCACTGTATATGTTACAGCAACATTGAGGATCAACCTTCAATTCAGTGTAGTTGGGATTTAAACAAACCTCCCTTTTTGGGGAGATAATTATCACACTTACCTATGCATGTTCAGCTAGTAGGAAATAAGACAGAGATAGTTAGAGGAGTGGATAGGGAAAAGGTGGTAGAAAAGGGGTCTGCTAATCTGTTTCAGGGGCCCCACTGCTGCTAGAAGAAAGTAATTGTGACTGGCTGACTATGAGGCATAAGCATAAATACATTATAGTCTGAGAGCATTCGATACAGAGGCAAGAAGCCTTCAAAATCAAATAGTCGCTCAAGACATTATTATTCTGTTTACAAACATGGTACAACATTGATTCTTTTAATACAACCCTGAATAGTCAAAAAAAGGAAAATTTATCAAGATATGTTCAGTGAGGGCTGTTTGAAAATTCTAGAAAGTCTGTCACTTTTAGAAACATTTATATCCAAATGCTAATTCTTTTTGTAAATTTGTATTTTGGCTTTTATGTGTTTCAGTATAAGTTCCCTGGAAAAAAATTAGACAGAATATCTCTTTCCTTGCTGGTAATAGATAAATACAGCATTACTCCTTTGTTTTTTGAAACATCACTTATTTCAGAAGATTGTCATTTTCTGAATATATGTACAAGTGGGAGGATCTATACAGCTGTAAACTGCATCCCCCTTAAAGCATCTGTAATCCCTTGCATGATACTCTGGTTCTAGGTAAATCAGTACTTCCATTCTTTAAAAGAAATCTTTGTTCCCATTTTTCTGAATATTAAATTTATACAAGCTTATGGTAGAATTTTCTTTAAAGTACAGAAAACTATAGCAAAGTTATGAGAAAAATAGCTATAAGTGAACTGAACAAATGAATTCACTATCTGCATTTTGGAATATGTCACTGTGAGGAATGTAAACTTACCCAAATTGACAGTTTCATAGGTTTTTTTTTCCCCCCCCACTGGCCGATTTCTACACTGTCGCTAAACCAAAGCGAAGCAAACCAGTCATAATACAGTACACTGATGAAATTCATTCTCCCTCAAAGGACACTGTATTCTCTTTATTCTACTCTCCCTTGTTAGCTGTTAAAGTTCTCTCTGTATGATGTTTTGACATTTTTCTACATTTATGTTATTCCCAAAAATCTAGATTGAGAAATCATTCAGTTAGACATTCAGATATGAGACTTACTCTTTAAATGGATGACTTGCATATATGAATAATGAACCTTTTCACATATTATTCAGCTATTTTGCTATGGGATAGGCCAAGCTAGAGAGTAAATCAATATTTTGTTTAAAATTAAAATCTTTTAGTTTAGTTGTTTGAGTATATTTTTGTAATATATGAACTGATTTCCCAAATGAGAAACTGAAAAAGACAATCACAGTGTCTCATAAAGCTACATGTTTAGAAGATTCTCTGCAGTAATGGTTCTGGAGAACATGACACCTAATGAATTTAAAATCTTCGTTCTACAGTGAAAGTTACAGAAGCCTGGAGAGCTTCCAGACTGGAGAGCATAGGTGATTCTCCAGTAAATATGTTGGGTGAAATCCTATTTAATGGAATAATTCATAATTTGGGGGTACTAGGGAAGCTCAACCTAGATTCAGATAAAAATGAGTAGAGTCGAAGTGAATTGATGAAAATCTATAAGGTAGATTAATTTAGTTTTAATAGATGTCTAAAAATCTTTTTAATAAAAAATAATCGGGTTTCTGTTCATTGTAGGAGTATACTATTGCCTTTACCCGGCATTGTGCTAGTAAATGTTTAACAGGCTCTTCAAAAAGAAAATGTATGCAATACACTTGTTATGTATGCAAGTACATGTCATATGACATACTTTTAAGTTTTTAAAAATTTGTGATGAATATTCATGAGATACAAAACTGATTGTCATCCCTCGTGCCCCAAATTTGAAGGCCAGATCCATACTGGCAGCATGCACCATACCACAAACTGTGTTTGTACTGCATGTCCCCCGCCCAATTATCTGCTACCTCCCTCTCCCTACTCCCTCCCCCCACTCCACTTTGTATCCCAAGGTATGCTCTCAACCTCTGCAAGTCCAACGTGCCACTGTGGTCTTTCTTTCCTTCTTTCTTTCTCTTAGCTCCCACTTATGAATGAGGACATGTGGGATTTATCCCTCTGTGTCTTGCTTATTTCACTCAACATAAGTTTCTCCAGGCTCATCCATGTTGTTCCAAATGGGAGAATTTCATTCATTTTTATGGCTGACTTACTACTCAGTGTACATATGGTATATGGTGTACATTTACCACATTTTCCTTATCCAATCATCCATCGATGGACATTTAGGTTGGTTCCATTTCTTGGCTATTGTAAACAGAGCTGCAATGAGCATGGGAGTGCAGGTGTCCCTTTGACATCTGCATTATTATAATTTTCTCCATCATTTTCCTAAATCTAGGCAATTAAAACAACAAATTTAGCTTTGATTTGTAGCATCTGTGAATTTTCATGGTGTAAACACTACCATTGTGATGGGTATTAAGCTACCAACTAGAGATTCCTGAACACAGAGTTGAAAAGAGATATATACATCATTATATAGTATTACAACATACAGATATGACATATTTAACTAACTTGAATATACAGGGAATAGTGAAATAAGTAAAATTATCTATCTATCTATATGTAATATGAAAAGGACCCCTCCATCTACTCAGACAGAAGAGTATATAATTAATTAGGTGTCATTTTGTAGAGAAAACAGGAAGAAAAATGGAAGTTGGAAGAGCTGAGGATGGCCTAGTGAAGGGAGAGGATGAAATGCCACTGAGGACAAGCAGAATATGAATATTCAGAAAAGAATTAGAAAATCAAATTTAGAGGCCTGAAGTCAAGGCTCATCTATCTTGGAATTAAAAGAAATGTTTAAATATCCCCAAATCAGTTCAAACTCAATTAGATGTTAGATCAGAGAGAAAATAAGAAAACCCTGAATTTTAGCCAGGGACATTTGAAATTAATCTTGTAGGCATTTAAAGAAACAGAAGCCATTAATTAAAAAAAATATGCTCTAGGAAGTTTAATCTAACGCTATCCGAATCAGGGTCAAAGTAAACTTGGTGCAGACGTTGTCTGTCATAAACTAGGTATAAGTGGTTAGTGTCCATGCCTAAGGGATAAGAATCAAAGAAGAATCTGGGTCTTGGATATGGAGGATGAAGAGTCAAATGCTGAGCCACAGGGACTGGGAACACAGTGACTGGTGGTACAGCTGAATAAACAGAAATCCTGGGAGGAGAAGCAGACAGTCTCTCTCTTTTTCTTTAATTTGGGAATAAAAGACAGAAGACGTTAAGTTTGCTTATTTATCCATTTTTCTCAAGGTTGAAATAACTCAAAAGCAGAACTCATAGCAGGTTTAGTAGTATGATAATCAGGAATTTCATGGTCATATATCTCGTAGGCTTATGAGAAGTCATAAATATGCTACCTTTCTGCCTTTGATCACAAGATGAATTTGCTAGAACCAAATTCAACAAGTTACAGGTTTATGCCTAGAGGTGGGGATATTTATTTCTAATCATTCCATTGTTTATATTGTTTTTAGACTTAGCACTATAGCAAGTTTTTTAAAAGAATAATCTGGCTTTANGAGAAATCATCCAGTTAGACATTCAGATATGAGACTTACTCTTTAAATGGATGACTTGCATATATGAATAATGAACCTTTTCACATATTATTCAGCTATTTTGCTATGGGATAGGCCAAGCTAGAGAGTAAATCAATATTTTGTTTAAAATTAAAATCTTTTAGTTTAGTTGTTTGAGTATATTTTTGTAATATATGAACTGATTTCCCAAATGAGAAACTGAAAAAGACAATCACAGTGTCTCATAAAGCTACATGTTTAGAAGATTCTCTGCAGTAATGGTTCTGGAGAACATGACACCTAATGAATTTAAAATCTTCGTTCTACAGTGAAAGTTACAGAAGCCTGGAGAGCTTCCAGACTGGAGAGCATAGGTGATTCTCCAGTAAATATGTTGGGTGAAATCCTATTTAATGGAATAATTCATAATTTGGGGGTACTAGGGAAGCTCAACCTAGATTCAGATAAAAATGAGTAGAGTCGAAGTGAATTGATGAAAATCTATAAGGTAGATTAATTTAGTTTTAATAGATGTCTAAAAATCTTTTTAATAAAAAATAATCGGGTTTCTGTTCATTGTAGGAGTATACTATTGCCTTTACCCGGCATTGTGCTAGTAAATGTTTAACAGGCTCTTCAAAAAGAAAATGTATGCAATACACTTGTTATGTATGCAAGTACATGTCATATGACATACTTTTAAGTTTTTAAAAATTTGTGATGAATATTCATGAGATACAAAACTGATTGTCATCCCTCGTGCCCCAAATTTGAAGGCCAGATCCATACTGGCAGCATGCACCATACCACAAACTGTGTTTGTACTGCATGTCCCCCGCCCAATTATCTGCTACTTCCCTCTCCCTACTCCCTCCCCCACTCCACTTTGTATCCCAAGGTATGCTCTCAACCTCTGCAAGTCCAACGTGCCACTGTGGTCTTTCTTTCCTTCTTTCTTTCTCTTAGCTCCCACTTATGAATGAGGACATGTGGGATTTATCCCTCTGTGTCTTGCTTATTTCACTCAACATAAGTTTCTCCAGGCTCATCCATGTTGTTCCAAATGGGAGAATTTCATTCATTTTTATGGCTGACTTACTACTCAGTGTACATATGGTATATGGTGTACATTTACCACATTTTCCTTATCCAATCATCCATCGATGGACATTTAGGTTGGTTCCATTTCTTGGCTATTGTAAACAGAGCTGCAATGAGCATGGGAGTGCAGGTGTCCCTTTGACATCTGCATTATTATAATTTTCTCCATCATTTTCCTAAATCTAGGCAATTAAAACAACAAATTTAGCTTTGATTTGTAGCATCTGTGAATTTTCATGGTGTAAACACTACCATTGTGATGGGTATTAAGCTACCAACTAGAGATTCCTGAACACAGAGTTGAAAAGAGATATATACATCATTATATAGTATTACAACATACAGATATGACATATTTAACTAACTTGAATATACAGGGAATAGTGAAATAAGTAAAATTATCTATCTATCTATATGTAATATGAAAAGGACCCCTCCATCTACTCAGACAGAAGAGTATATAATTAATTAGGTGTCATTTTGTAGAGAAAACAGGAAGAAAAATGGAAGTTGGAAGAGCTGAGGATGGCCTAGTGAAGGGAGAGGATGAAATGCCACTGAGGACAAGCAGAATATGAATATTCAGAAAAGAATTAGAAAATCAAATTTAGAGGCCTGAAGTCAAGGCTCATCTATCTTGGAATTAAAAGAAATGTTTAAATATCCCCAAATCAGTTCAAACTCAATTAGATGTTAGATCAGAGAGAAAATAAGAAAACCCTGAATTTTAGCCAGGGACATTTGAAATTAATCTTGTAGGCATTTAAAGAAACAGAAGCCATTAATTAAAAAAAATATGCTCTAGGAAGTTTAATCTAACGCTATCCGAATCAGGGTCAAAGTAAACTTGGTGCAGACGTTGTCTGTCATAAACTAGGTATAAGTGGTTAGTGTCCATGCCTAAGGGATAAGAATCAAAGAAGAATCTGGGTCTTGGATATGGAGGATGAAGAGTCAAATGCTGAGCCACAGGGACTGGGAACACAGTGACTGGTGGTACAGCTGAATAAACAGAAATACTGGGAGGAGAAGCAGACAGTCTCTCTCTTTTTCTTTAATTTGGGAATAAAAGACAGAAGACGTTAAGTTTGCTTATTTATCCATTTTTCTCAAGGTTGAAATAACTCAAAAGCAGAACTCATAGCAGGTTTAGTAGTATGACTGGGAGGAGAAGCAGACAGTCTCTCTCTTTTTCTTTAATTTGGGAATAAAAGACAGAAGACGTTAAGTTTGCTTATTAATCCATTTTTCTCAAGGTTGAAATAACTCAAAAGCAGAACTCATAGCAGGTTTAGTAGTATGATAATCAGGAATTTCATGGTCATATATCTCGTAGGCTTATGAGAAGTCATAAATATGCTACCTTTCTGCCTTTGATCACAAGATGAATTTGCTAGAACCAAATTCAACAAGTTACAGGTTTATGCCTAGAGGTGGGGATATTTATTTCTAATCATTCCATTGTTTATATTGTTTTTAGACTTAGCACTATAGCAAGTTTTTTAAAAGAATAATCTGGCTTTAAAAAAAAATAGATGCTAGTAGACTTTCATGAAAAGAATTGTTCCTGAAAGCTAGGTTCAGGAAGGTGAGGCTGGAGTAATTTATGAAAAGCAATCAAGGATCCTATTGGAGGGTGTAGAAGAAAAGTATGCATTTATCTCTGATTTAGAAACTATGTTTCAAAAAATATTATAGAGAATTTCAAAATATCTCTTTTGTCATCTGTTCTACAGGAACACAGCCTTTAAAGAGTCAAAGGAAAGGATGGTGACTCTTTATGGAAATTTCACAAGAAAATTGTTTAAATAATGAATGAAAAGAGTAAAGAACTTTGACTTGTGAACTTAGGATGATATTAGGGAATCTGCATTAGTATGTTTCTGTTGCTTAAAACACAATATCTGGAACTGGGTAATTTGTAAGGAGATAAAATTTATTGCTTACAGTTCCAGAGGCTGGGAATTCCAAACTCCAGGAACCCATCTAGTAAGAGCTTTGTTTGGTGGTGATGTCAGTGACACAGGGTATCACACTGCGAAATGGTGAAGCAGAGAGAGAGATTCTCATATGTTCTCCTTTTAAAGCCCTCAGAACCACAGCCCTGATCACCATTAACAATCCATTCACTATTGCAATCTAATCACCTCTTTGAGGCCCCACCTTTCAATTACCATAATATGATTTCACACCTTCAACAGTTACAGTGGGGATTTAAGCTTCAATGAAGTTGGGGGGCATCCAATCTACAGCAGAATCCAATCATTAGAAAGAAATTAAACATCTGGCATTAGCATGTCGATATGTTAATTGTGATAGCAGATGTGATTGAGTATTAAGGGAGAGAAATGTGTTTATTTGTGGTTAAAGGAACAGTCAATGAGTAGGAACCAACGGAGAAAACAATAAGAAAAGATGGACATATGTTGAAGGAGGAGTAAGGATTCCAACAGTATAACTTCTCTTTACCCTTCAGCCAGAAGAGGATCCAGTTAAATAAATCCACTGTCACCAAATCCATCACTTTGAATTTGCTATAATTTGCATGAGAATTTCTTATTCCAGTAAAATCAGGTCAGTTATTCCTAATTTAAAATATAAGTTGTCCTAAATTAATACTATACCTCAGTGTATTAGAATATGCTAACATGAGCTACTTATTAAGTGAATCTCAGAGAGAATCGTTAATGAAAAAAAATCCAGACAATTTGAGCCACCCTAAATGACCCATTGGGATAGTTAAAAGGTACTGTTCCTATATGCATATCAAAAGTCCCTTAATAAAACAGTGCAGCATGCCAAAGGTTCAACTTTCCATGAGTACTCATAGTCCAGTCAAAGTAATAACCTCTAATAGCTTACTTGAATCTGTTCCAATGCATTATGAAAATGCTGAGTATTCCAAAGTACCGTAGCTTTCTCTTTGTTTTTCTAATCCAACAGCAATAACCAAAGATATTTGTTTACACAGTCATCTCTATGAGTGTATCTTGAAGTGTTATTAGAATTTCTTTTCAGTCAAACTTCAAAAAACTCAGAGGTTAAATTTAGCTACGTTGTTAGAATGTGAAAAGCATCTCAATTTTTTCAGAATATGTAATTTCATCAAATTTTCCCCAATATGATTTCCTTCTCCCAATCCTGTTTTCTACAAAGTATCTTTCTTCAAGCAAAATATTATTCCATCTCCATGTTCCTCTTTTCAATTTCCAGCCAACCCCAAAGGTAAACATGCATTGAGAATTTCTAGTTTTTTAACTTGTCTACCGACAGCGTTGAACTTCACCAGACATGCAACCTTGGTAAAAGTTAATACCTATTTTGATTGCTTTACTTTCTATGGAAATCCAAACTGCTCTAAAGATGTAATTTCGTAACTTCGACAATTGTTTCTGATGGTCTTAGACAGTTTCCATTTTTAGAAAATAATTTCCTAAAAAATATCTACTTAAAACTATTTTAAAATTCAATACACATCATTGAGTATTTACTATATATCAGTATCATTACAGGTGTTATTGAGAAGACGGGTTGTGGAGAAATTCCAGAAACCAAGAAAAGATGGTCTCCTTCCTCTAAGATTTATAAATGTGTAATAAAGAAGATAGATATGTAAATGGAAATTTTAATGCAAAACAAAATGTACTTTTAAAAATTGGGGACATTTTGGGAACACTGCGGAGAGAAAGATAGAAGCTGAGTAGGTGGGTTTAAGTGTTATTTCTTAGATGTAAGAACATTTGATGTAGCCTTTGAAGGGATGTATGTTTCCACAGGGAGAAAAGAACTTCATTTAAGGGGGACTTGCAGGGGAAAAGAAATAGTGTGAAGGAATATTGAGGTGCAAGAAAGCACATTTTATAGGACAAGTATTTTGTGTGATTGGCACATAGGATCTACAGTGATGCTATGTAATGGTGGCTGAGGAATATCACTGATGGTCTTGTATGGAAATAGTGTGAAGGAATATTGAGGTGCAAGAAAGCACATTTTATAGGACAAGTATTTTGTGTGATTGGCACAAAGGATCTACAGTGATGCTATGTAATGGTGGCTGAGGAATATCACTGATGGTCTTGTATGGAAAACTGGATATTTAAGCAGGAGAATTACATTTACAGAGCTATGTTTGAAACGATGACTTAAAACTTGTTTGGTATGGTTAGAACAATGAGAATACAATATTTTTCTTATTTAATTGATTTTTCAAATTAAGGAAAAAATGTTAAAAAATATTTTAAAAATGTTTAAAAATAATTTAGCTCAATAACATGGCCTAAGTATTACATTTCAGCATTAACTATCTTAAAGTTAGAGTAAACACCCTTCTTGCTTATTTTCAATCTCTTTGTTTGATGTAATGACTGCCTGACAATTCAATAAGAGACCCAAGAATAGAACTTTATCTTTTTCTTCCCATTTCCACCTTAAGTTGACATCTGTTTGAAATTTCAAAATCATTCTTAATCTGTGTACAGGAAATCAAAGGGAGAAATAAGAAAAACTTTGGATGATGACTATTGATCTCTAGTTTTGCTATCTATAAAAATGCCTTTCCCTCAGAAATATTTGTCAATTAAAAACATCATCTTATAAATAATTTATTATCTCTCATGAAGCAATCAGGTTATCCATGTACTTCTTGTAACTTTGTTTTTATCAATGTTTTTATCAATGCTCAACTCTTCATTAAGTGGATACAATATGATTATTATTATTTCTTTTCTCCAATTAATTATCGTCAGTTCATCTAATGGTCATGTTATTCAATAGTAAACTTTCTGTGGTGACTGGTAAAAAACAATGATATGTAGACTTACAGGACAGTGTAATGAGGGTAACATTAAATAAAGTCACAGTATACCAACATCTCTCACCTTTACATGGGAAGCATGATAATTCCTTTTCCATTGTATGCTATTGCTTTAAAATAAAATTCTCATGGTGACCTACTAAATTGATTTCAAGCCCCCTAAGCTTTACTACCTGAAATTTTAAAGAAAGATCCATTAAAGATTTTTTTCATTATAAAACATCTTGCTCTCTGCTTTTGCGTGTAAAATTTTAGAGTCATTTTGTTGGGCTGCCCTTAAGCTCTTTGTTCTTGTGCATATGACAACTGGTGTGAGAAAGCAACAGACTGGAAGCAGAATGCTGCATGTTAGTTTACTGCACAGTTTCGCCTCTCAGGGCCTGCAGGGTCTACTGTGGCGTTTCTCCTGGTCTCAGCCTTTGTTGCCATCATTAAGTATCATATCAGCTATGAGAATATTTAGTATTGTTTTCCTGCCTCATTATGTCAACAACGTTAAGGGAATGTTAAAATAGCTACTTATGAGTCAATGAGTCATTTGAATGAAAAATTAATGTGGGGTTTCCTAAATCGTTCGGGAATGCACCCATATACCCCATCCTCATTCCCTCTTTACTCAGATGGAGCAGAAAACTGAACCTTCCGGAATGTTACTTCATGTTTCTGCTGCTTCACTACTGTGGAGCCTATTCTCCCCATCGCCTGGATTCCCTAGGTGGCTCTTTTCCCCCGCCAGCCCTTCCTGGAGCAAACGACTTTAGGTAAACAAATGTGCAGCCATCCTGCAAATGGGAAGAACAACAGAGTGAGAGAAATGGAGGAATTGGTATCTAGAGGAAGGAAGAAGCAGGGAGACCCATTATTTCTGGGGTTCTATGGTCGGTTCAGAACTTCCTCAGACAGCTGGTAAATATTGTATCTCGTTACCTAGAAGAGACTGGTTTCCGTTTTCCTAACAAATGTGTTGCTGTATAGTGCACCTGTGTGAGTTTCCTGCACTGGTAGTTTAGAAACAGATGATGGGTAATGTGAATAACTGTCACTTATCTTAAATTGTTTGAAAAATTAAGTTACAGCATGGTGTCTCTAGATCACAGTACTGTGTTGAATACCTGAACATTTGCTGAGAGGGTAGATCTTATGTTAAGTGTTCTTATCACAAAGTAATAGTAACGATGATGATGATGATGATGATAATAATAATAATAATGATGATGATAAATGAGAGCTGGAGGAAACTTTGGAGGTGATGGATATGTTTATGGCATAAATTGTGGTGATGGCCTCATCACCACTTAACTCCAAACTCATCAAGGTGCATATGTTAATTATGTGCAGATTTTTGTAAGTCAAAGAAAGAAAGAATGTTGGAAAAATATAAGTTAATTCACCATTATCCAAAATTCCCGCGCTGGTTTGGGTAGAGACTTTATAAAGGAAAATTGTTGGCTTCTTACTCAGTTCCAGCACTGTTTGTGGAACTGATAAACACTGTATGAAAACACTGGTCAAAATACCTCCATTTTTAATTATTTGTAGTTTTGACAAGAGCCTCTCTTACTTAGAAAGGGTATATAGTATAAAGATACACATACACAGATGCGTACACCTGCACACATGACTTAAAATAACAATATAAGTGTAACAGTATAGCTAAGAAAAAAATGGCCTCTAAGTATTTAACTAAGCACCCAAAATATTTGTTCATTTTCAGTTTTGCATGAAAAATTGAAATAATTTTACTCACATTTGAGTCCCCAAAAAGATTTGTATGGAAAAAATTTGGTGACATAATGGCTAAGTGAAAAAAAAATGTCACAATCCTTTCTAGATTTCAGGCACAGGAAAATAACTCCCTTGAAAAGAGTCCTTTAAGTTACTTCAAATGCTGTCAGTGGTCAGAGTCTTTCTTTTGTTTAAGGAATAAGAGAAACTGTGAATATGTGTAGGAAATTTAGATTTAACATTTTTAATAACAATATATGAATGCATTTTTTAAATAAAGGACTCACATTGCCAAGGGGTATTTTGGGGTTGTGGTTTGCAGGGAAAATTTGAGAGTCTTGGGAACCTCTAACTTAGCAGTGTTGTTTACCCCCACCACCATAGTAAATGATCATTAAGTATTTAGAGAAATCAGGTTTTTAACTTGGTGCTTTATGTGTGTAGGTATTTCACTTTGCTGAGAAAAGCATCTGATGCTCATCCTTTCTAAGAAGCCAAAAGCAATACATGCATGTGTCCACCTCATTCTTTTATCTTAGCTCTGAAAGTAGGACACATCCTGTAGGACTGTAGAAAGGAAGGTTTTCCAGCATGTGTATTTCCAGTTTATGTTAGTCTCCAATGAGTAATAGTACTTGGCTAAGAGCACAGGTCTTTACCAGGGCTCAGTCACTTACATCTGTGACTTCAGCCTACCTGCCGAGTAACAGACATTCGTACATCAATTTGCCTCTAGTTTTAAGATACATTTATCATTTTATAAAATCTCATTTAATAATCTCCATAACACTATGAAGTAGGTAAGGCAAGTATTTTCTATTTCAAATGAGGGGCTGAGGATTAGAAATTAAATGACTTATCAAAGCTACTTAGCTCAGCTAGGCATAGGCTAAGTAGCCCCCATGCCTTAAAATCCAGAGTTCTGATGAGACATCCTTTACTCTTTCTACTGTGCTATAAGCCTCCTGCTTAATATTGTGTGGCTTAATGTTGAATTTCCTCACTGGGAGAATGAAGGATAGAGGTTTTTCTATGGTTAATCCCTAATTTAAAACTCTGCCTATGAATCTTACTGCCTGGTTACATGCTTTGGAATCAAACTTGGTTAGCCTAGTCCAGTGGTTTCCAGTGTGTGTTCCCCAGCCAGCAGCATCAGCATCCTCTGGGTGCTGCTAGAAATGAAGGTTCTCGGGCCTCCCCCAGGTCCGTAGAATCAGAATCCCTGGTGGTGGGACCTGTAAGTTAGGGTTTTAAGAAGTTCTCTAGGGGGTTTTGAGCTCTCTGAAGTTTAGAATCACAGCCTGGCCTATTCACACTCACCCTGATGTGCTTACAACAGTTGGTCATTGATTCTCACACCGTGTTAGTAACTTCCTGCTTAAGTTAGGTTAGTGCTCACTTTGACCCAACAGCCTAGGAAAGGTTACTTGAGAGGGAAGCAGGATTAGATGTCTCTAAGATTACTCTACTTAATCTCTGGCTTTATGATATTTTCCGGAGGACTTTTCAATAGCATCACAATGGGAGATGAGAGAGGGAAGATCCAGAGACCATTGGTGGGACAGGCATACCTGTCAGTCCCTGGGGTGTGTGTTTGTCCAGGAAAAGTACATAGGGTACATTTGAACTCAGCTTCCTCTCATGGAATCCCACAGTCCCACACTCAGGGCAACACTGGAAAGGAGGAGATGGGTATTTTCCAGATTGCTCAAGTGAGTAAATGACTTAGGTAAAAAAGGAAAGCAGCATGTGATCGCCTCACAAAGCTTCAGAAGCTCTAAGGTCAAGGTTTCTTGTGGTGGCATGACTGACATTTGGACTGGATAAATCTGAGCTGAGGCAGCTGTCCTGTGTATTTTAGAATGTTTAGCAGCATCCATGGTCTCTACTCACTAGATGCCAGTAGCTGTCCCTTTTCCTCCAGGTATGACAATCAAAAATGTCTCCAGACTTTGCCAGATGTCCCAGGGGAAGGGAGAGGTGGGTAATATTGCCTCAGTTTGGTTGAGAACTAGTGCCCTAGGGCATTCCCTTTACCACTTCCCCTTTCTCACAAAGCTACCTGTGGGCAAAATGCATGGAGCCCTGGCTGGAAGAGTCCTTATCTTCTGAGCCTTCCTTCTCCTATTAATTTATGACCAGTGTAAAAAGGGGAGACTCAGATTCTTGAGAAACTTCATTGCTCTGCTTGCAAAATAATTCAGAATTGAGAGGTAGGTTGTAAAGTTCTCCTATGCTCCTGGCAACTGCCGACTTTGAAGAAATAGCCAAGGGTGGGAGCAATGGAAGTAGATGAGCTGAAAAGAAAACTGCCAGCTATTAGTATTTCTGTAGGAGGTAAATGTTCCAAGCTTTGATGCTACCAGGAATTCTCTGAAGGGCTGTGCAAACAGCCCCTGGCCGGTGCGAGGAGCAGGCAGGCGCAAGCACTGAGCCTTGTCTGCTGCTGAGCGGGGCTTATGGTATTAGGTAGACATGAGCTCTGCTTCCAAATGCCACTGATTTTCTCCACAGAGACATTTACTTCTCATAAATAACCTCTGAAATAACCTATGGGTTTATTTCCCGGCACGGCTCATCTAAATTCATTGTCTTCAGCCAAAGCAAACGTGGGTATTTTAAAACACAGAAGAAACCCATCAGGGCCCACTCTGGGGGTGAACTGGCTGCAGACCATGCTCTCTCTTGGGCTCTGATGAGATACTCTCTTGCCCTGACTTTCCCTCTTCTCCCTTCACGTTTCAACCTCCCCTGGGCCCTCCCCTTTGAGAAAGTGATCTGCTAGCAGCTGTTAACTCCTTTTCCATGCACTTCTCAGTTCTAGCTGTTCCCTAGAGTTCTCAACAATTAAAAAATTTAAATTGGAAGAGCCTTACCAGTTAAGGAACCTTTCCCAGCAGTATGAAAGAACAACAACACTGGGATGGGGGGAAAAAGACTAGCACTTCTGAAATCACAGGTGGGTGAAGTCATGTATTGCTCTCCAATAAGACAGTACAGCCTCCTGCTTTCATTTCTTCTGCTTTATATTCTCTTGGACATTCTCCAGGGAATGAGTGGGCTTTGCCTGGCTTGCCTTCCCTCTTACCATGGAAAAGAGAATACTGGCACAGTCTCTGCCTTGTACCGGGAGTCAATAAACTCTGGCCTGGATCTCGATGAAATCTGGTATTTGGGCAGGAAGTAAAGGGAGTGGGTAAGACATGCACGTGGGATCCCCAGAGACACCAGCCTCCAGGCCCACACTGGCCTTACAGCTCCCCTTGACCTCTGCTTTAGTCCAGAGCCTTCTTTCTACTTTCTCACAGGTGACTTTCAACTTAGTAGATTCTATTAAGGAATTTTGAATTAGCTTTGATAGACCAGTTTCACCTACACAACAACGTAGACATGGTATTTCTTGCTGGGGTTGTTTGTTCATAGGCATTTAGAGATATTTTTGCAGTAATTATCTATTATTTTCCACCCCCCCAACACCCACATATACATACATACACCACACACACACACACACACACACACACACACAGGAACAATTATATAGGTGGTGATTCCATGTTTAGTGGTTTTAAACAGATCCTCACCTATCTTTCTCTGTGTACCTTGGCACCTCTGTTTATAGCATTAGCTGGAGCTTAGTTGACATTCCCAGGCTGGTTGGTGTAAGAGGAAAGGAAAGGTCCCACTTGGGACTAGAAAAAGAAAATTTGGACTCAGTATTCACAAAGTTTTCTTTTTTCTCCTGGGGAGTTTCTTATGACCCATATCCACTGGACATCATAGTGGTTAAATCAAAATTTATGTATTTCCATTTCATAATCCTGCTGATGCTCAGAAAAGGAAATGACAGAGAAAAATCTTAATTGTTCTCCCACAGAGCTTGAAGGAGAACAAACACACTTGACAGCATGTGCTCAGTGAAGTCATAAGTGCCAAGAAAAGAATGATAATCCTTGGCCTTTAAAAATATAATAAACATTTTGTTCATTCAATTTGAGAAAAAAGTTGGATGCTCATTTTGTAAGCTGATCACATAAATGTAAGGGAATTTTTATTTCATCTCTTTGATGTGACTTTTAATCCCCAAGCTTTCTGAGTAGGTGGGTTGACCCTTTGTTTCTCTCTCAGGGACACTCTTTTGGGGCAGATTTAAGGCGGTTTCTGTGAGGATCTGCAGAACCACATGAGGCAATTGTCACAAAATGAATTCTGCTACGATGGTTCCTGAGTGTGTGTTTATCGATAGTACTGAAACAAGGACTTCTCTCAAAGAGCAAACTAGCTCAAAACCACACAGCAAATAAGAGAGTATCCTACCCAGGCAAGGAAATGGATATTTACCAGCACAGCTTTCTAAGAATGCAGGGGAAAAGCTGTTCCAACATCATCTACAAAATGATTTGATGACTGATGACATCAACTCTCAACTGAAATAATAAGTTTCACTTACTCAGCAGCATCTGTACTCCAAAGTCTGCATAGTACTTATGTTTTTGTAGATGTTTTCCTTATGTATCAAAGGTTCCTCTTTTTCTTTCTAATATTTGCCAGTAGCTGGTAATTAATCTTAACATAAGACAATAGATTCCTGTTTTCCTTCCTTACTAAAAGCATAATATATAATTTATTTCCCTTTTTAGAGATGAGACATATACTAGTTTTTGCCACGTTCCCAAATCCCCAATTTTCCCCAAATATAAGGGGGTCATACAGCCAGGATCTGGATCTGTAAGGAAGCAGGGTATCTTCATCTTGAAAACATGGGGGTTAAACCCACATAGTGCATGACAGTCCTGATATAAGTCCCTAGAGAATTGTCTGAACACCAGTGCCCTGGGGATTCTGACCCAGACCAAATAGTAGATCTCTCTGGGGATGGATCCTAGCATCCGTGATTTTTTAAAGCTCCACAGGTGGATCCATTGTGCAGTCAGGGCTGAGAACCACTAAATTACAAGTCCATTTCCCAAAGGATGTTCACAGCTCGGTGAGATTCCCAATAAAACAGTTTGAGAAACACTGCAAACTGTGAATGGTTCTTTGATGTTCGCAATACACATTTGCATATTGATCATCCTTTGACCTGCAGTTAAGAAACCTACTGTCTTTACTGAACTGTCTTTAACTAGGCTTTTTATTTTTTTTTAATTGCATTTATTTATTTATTTATTCCTTTAAATTTTTATTTTGTGTGATAACTAGGCTTTTTAAAATGAATTGACTCCTTTAATTCACATCTCACTCATTAGAGGAGCTTCTATTTGTCATAACGCTTCAGAAAACACCAAACTAAATACTCTAGGGACTTTGGGCAGTTTCTGGCTGTGCGATTGTATTTCCATTCTGTTCTGCTCTGAACTGATCAGCATGCAGTATTGTCCCATAGGTGTCCATTTGATTACTTATAACACAATGACTCTCATTTCACTCCCTTAACAGCAACATATGAGACTCATAATCATCCTTTTAATAAAAAATCCAAGACATCTCCATGAAAGATGGTTTAAAGCATGAATTTATAAAGTATGCTGTTAACTAAGTAAAGGGAAAGACCAGCTTTGAGGAAGACTGGGGGTTTTTCTTGTGGATATAAATACGTCTGCTTGACTACATTTCACAAGTAGCATGTAAAGCCTCCTGGGTGAGAGAAATAGTAAGGAGACCGAGGAAGGGGTGTTGCTTGGAAGGATTAGGTAATCCAAATCCAAGATTACCAATCCAGAGACTGAAAGGGAATCTACGCAGGGCTGACGGAGAGAAGCCCTAGATGGCATGGGCCCTGAAGAGACAGACGAAGCTAATTATGTAAATTAAAGCTTGGACATGCCTTTGCCTTTTCTCAAATGTGGAGTTGCCAAACTTTATCCTAAATTTTGCTATTAGTTGACACAACTTCGAATATATCTTGTTAATTGTGTAAAGTGTCTCTCAACTAGTGACTATTAAAAGGCTGTATTAGTTTTCTTTCGCTGATAACAGAATACTGAAACTGGGTAATTTATAAAGAAATAACATTTATTTCATACAGTTTTGGAGGCTGGGAAGTCCAAAGGTCCTCACATCTGGTGAAGGGCTTCATCTTGGTGGGGAGTCTCTACAGAGTCCTGTGGTGACCCACGGTGTCACATGGCGAGAAAGGGAGGGCAAGAACTTGCTCTCTTTATAAAGCCACCACTTCACACCCATGACAACCCATTAATCCATAGACCCACTAATGGGTAATCCCTTTATGAGGGCAGGGCCCTCACCATCCAGTCACCTCCTAAAAGTCCCACCTTTCAACACTGCCCCACAGGGGATCAATCTTTCTCATGAGCTTTGGAGGGAACAAAAATTCAAGTCGTATCACAGGCATTGCTTCTCAGATTTGCCAACCTGGATGGGTCATTATACTCCTGACTGCTGTTATGAGATTGTCTGTTTGGTCCATTATTTAACCAGCAGTTCCTAAACATGTTCATGTTCCAAATACTGCACTACATACCGGGAACAGAGTGGGAATCAATATAGACAAGACTCAGAGTCTTCTGAATGCCGTCCTACCTGCCTAATGCTCCTTCCTAATGATGCTTGAAGAGTTCTTAAAATAGAACTTCATAAAGACACACACAAAAAGTTTAAACAATATTGCTACACTGTAAAAGAGGTGTTACATATAGTTTATTACTTTTAGCTTTATTACATAAACGATAAATGACATATTCTATGAAATGCAAGGACCAAATTTTGAACAACTTGTTCTTTAAAGAGCTAGTGAATTCCTTAGCCTTGTTGTGATAATAGGAAATGTCCCATGGCTGGTCACACCGTCCTTTGGTTTCTGGGTCCTACCAGCCTTTATTATTCAAAAATCATATTTTGTGTTGTACACTGTCATCTCACCCTGTGTTGAAATGTTTTCTTTCTTTCGTTACAGATTTTAAATCAGAGAATGTAAGTGTTTGTGAATTTGTAATCTCTCAACAATTTCTTGAAATTCAGACACATATATAGAGTCCTCATCAAATATGTTTCTATATTTTTTATTACAATTATTTGTCTTTGGAAATAACTTAGTAAGTTTGTTCCCCCTCCAATGCATGTGTTGCCAAATGGTCTGCTACAGATGGCTTCTCTCCAGTGGGTTGGAACTGGGGGGTCTTTACTCTGCAGTTAGTGACATTTCAAGTCACGAGAGATGCTTACAGTCTTGACTTTTGGCAGGAGACATTTCCAGATTGGATATGATCTCAGAAAGGCTCATCCTCTTTACAAAAGTCATTGATTGTATGATACTTTCTGTAAAGCAGTAAAAGATTTTCCAGGTTATAAAAACTCTTGGTTTATCTATTTACTTTCTTTATATTTTTTATGCATTCTTTGCACATTCTCCAGTAGTAGAAGATTGGAAACCTATACCTATCTGGCTGTGGAACCAGGAGATGGTGAACAAGAGTAGAGGAGATGGTAGGGACCAAAGAGGAGCGAGTTGAGTCTAGGGTCTGGGTAGAGCAAGTCAAAGGCAGAGACATATCCCTGAGTTGTCAAGGCCAGGAGAAGGTTCATGTGCCCCCTCCCGTGTTGGCTGCTCCAGAGTCCATGTGTCTGATGTGTAATCAGAAGAACAAAGTCTTCACAAGTCCACAAATCATAATGTCTATTCCTTTGTCTGCTGACTGTCAGAAGCAACTGTGCCAGGGCCATTGGAAGCAACACTCTTCTAGCCAAGTAATGTTGTCCAGCATTATATTTGTATTCTAAGACTCTATACATAGAACAGATTTTTTTTTTTAATTCCCATGCACCCTGTCATAAGACCGCAGGCTCTGAAGATAGGCAGACCTGGTTCAAAACCAGCTGAGTTCCAAGCTGTGAAACTTGGACAGGTTTGTTATGTTCCTTATAATTCATCTTTCCATTTACAAAACAGGGATAATAATAGTCCCTAATTCATAGGGCTGTTTGGAGATAATTCATATATAGAATAGTACCTTAAACACAGATAATTAAAATTTTATCACCATCATCACTATTATGAGTAATATAATCCCTACACTGTGCCAACTCATTAAATCATGTATCTGGGATCATTAATCCTCAGTTCAACTGTAAGTGATGCAGCATGATGGAAAGTCGCAGATTTTCCTAGAAATGGAACATTCCAGAATTGACTCCAACAGTCTATTTACAGATCAGGGTGTGTTTCTTCCTTCATAAGATGGGTGTAATCATACTGTACTGCATAGTCACAAGGACATTATGACAAACATGTCACATGAGAAATAAAAGTATTTTGTACAAATGTAAAAGGCTCTAATAATTTAGGTGTTATTTGCATGATGCTGTATCCCGTCACAGTTTTAGTACAGAGTTAGTAGGCTCTGCCAAAATAAGAACATCTTTTATGGCAACTTTTATATTTTTCAAAAAGTGTGTTTAAAATTCATTCCCCAGCACATATTAGTAAAAAGTGATGTTACCATTCACTATTTCAGCAAGAAGTATGGGCTGCTGTGGGGCCATGAGCTGGGATCTGCAGAGTGAAATTGGCTTACAGGTGTGTATCTGACATGTAGAATGTGACCAGCACAAGTAAAAATGGGAGATTTTACATAGCTATGAGGATTTTTATACTTTCTCCAAACATTGGTAGAGTCGTTTTTCTGACAGTGGATTTACGCGGAAACTCTTCTCTGTATCTGCACTGCTGCTGCCCTAGTCTGAATTCCTGGCAGCTTTCACCTGGACCAGTTCATCTGTCTCCTAGTTGATTCCCCACCTCTGATTTCACTCCTGACTCTCATTCCTAACTTGAAAGTTAGTTCACTGTGTCACTCTTTTGTTCAAAACCAGGGAAAAGTTTAACAATCACCTTCACAGAGAAGAAAGGAAAAGACTTGATTAGTGGCATTTGCCAATTTCCGTAGTGTAACTATTTTCATAGTGGCTAATTTCAAGCTGCGAACATGAAGTCACTTTGGAATTGGTAAGACCTGTGCACACTCGGCTGCACGAAGCCAGTATGACCCAGCACATAACTGGGAAACTCCTCAGTGACTTCTGGAGCAACTCAAAGTAAAGTTCTTACAATGGCCATGAGTCAAGCCCACCTTTCCAGTTACCTCTTTGATCTCACCTCCAACTCCATCCTCTTCTTGCTAGCTTCACCTTCTCTATTATTCAGTTATTTAATTTGTAAAATGGGGGTGTGTCTGTAGCAATCCATCAGGTAAAATGTTTGATAGCATTCATCACTCTTAAGAAGAAAAATATCTTATAAATCTAAGGTGGTGGGAACACCGGTAGTTCCCCTGATGGGACGGAACGTGACCCATAGATCACTGTCTTTCATGGAGCCAGACAAATTACTCAGTGACTCTGTCTCCCCGCAAAACTGGATGTGAGCCAAAGTTTCTGTCACCTGATTTGCTATGAATAACCTCTATATCTCTGTAGGGA
This sequence comes from Galeopterus variegatus, assembly GCF_000696425.1. Taxonomy (NCBI): domain Eukaryota; kingdom Metazoa; phylum Chordata; class Mammalia; order Dermoptera; family Cynocephalidae; genus Galeopterus; species Galeopterus variegatus. The sequence goes on along the minus strand of NW_007727369.1, from coordinate 297,441 downwards.
AATGGGAAGTACTACTTTGCTAGATTTGAAGATGACTTAATAAGGCAAGGATGAATCAGTTGCTGTGATGTGGTTAGTCCCAACACATCCTGTCCCAGTTCAGTCACTAATGCTTTACTCCGAGGTGACCACCAATTCTGCTGGATTCACCTTCTTGCCCCACTTAGCCGTTCATTTCTGCTCCAGAGTCTGCCTCCTGGCTTTTGAAGGAAGATACCAGATATCAAGATATGAAATTCCATTTCTCCCAGAAAATTAGTTCCTAGAGAGAGTGAAAGAGGTTTGAAAGAAATGGTTTGCATATAGTTCTTCCACATGTGTCTCTCATCTCAAGGTACGCTTTGGCATTTTTGTGTTTTTTTCTGAACGTGGTTGTATTGTCCGGGGGAAAGTTACTTACTATTCCTGTAAGTGATGCTTTGGGGACTGAGGTGGGGTGGGAAGAGGAGGTGGAGTAGGTTGGTGACTGTCACAGAGCCTGTATACACAAGGCAGTTGAAATTTCTCCTCCACTCTTATGGGAAGATCTTGTTTGCTTGGGTTTCATAAGAATGTTAAATATAAGACATGAGAACACTATAAAGCTTATGGCAGTGTTTCTTATCCTATTTAAGCAAAAACTAAGAACACTAACCAAAAACAATGTGTAAACTTTATGCAAACTCTGAATTTGGCAAAAAGATATTCAATATACTTTATTTGCTTATCATGCTGAACTAAATTAATAGTGCTCATGTACTTCCTTCATTGCATGAAGTTTGCACCTGTCCTTATTTTGATAATTTCAAAGGAAATATTAGTAGGTCAACTATTCTGCTAAAACAGTCTTTTAAAGTCTCATGATTATGTTGGAACCTATGAGGGCTGAAAACAAGCACAAGAAACAACTGATTCCCTCCCCACTCCACGGACTTTTACTTCATTTGGGGACAAAGAGTTAAGATTATGAAATGAATTTTGGGAAAATTTTATTCTATTTGCACTTCTGAGGGTTTAGAAAGTTGAGGAGTTTAGAGAACTGCTATCAGTGAGAGTAGGTTAAACTCTACTGGAGGATAAAGCGACTCTGGATCTCAAATAACAGGATTTAAAGAAGTGGAAAGGATACCTTCTACCAGAAGAATGCATTAATCACTCATCCCACCACTCCAAAGGGGGTTGTCACTGTTTTTTTCTTACATCCCTCTATTTTCTTTGTAACATCAATCTTAATCATCTGGCTGTACTCCTAGTCTCTAAGCTTTGGAGAGAGAAATATTTTATTTCTGTTGAATGACTAGGACATAGCCCACTGTCTAGCACAGGTAGGTCTTCTGTAATTGCGAGTTAAATTAATTAATTAATTAGATATTTACTAATTAATAGGTATCTGTGTTTTTTATGGTGGTCATCAGTGGAGGATGGATATCAGTGATTATAGTAGTAAAAATAAGATTGAGCATTATGAAGTATTTTAAAATCAAATGCTGTAGGTATGTACTTGAAAAGGGAATGTTTCCTTTAAATGGATCTTCAGTGGACCGACCTAGCAACGCTATAGCAAATACATGAAAGCAGGAGGCTATAGACCACATCTGGTGTGTGACTGAGGTCATCTGTGCATATGCTGGTGACAGCCTTGCCTGGTGTTTCCCTGAAGTGGCTGATCTTGACTTCCACGTCTGACACACTTGTGCTCATCACATTAGCACTTCAGTACAAGGATAAGCGTGTTGTGGGTTGTGCCAGGGAAGGAAAATATTGATAGATCATATAGTATAAGCTGCACACAGAAAGACAAGATTAATAGCAATTGAGAAGCACAGAGTAGATGCAGGGCCAATAGGGAGGAAGTTTCAAAAGAGGGTCAAATGGGAATTGAGGTTGAACACAAAGAGGAAGTGAGCTGGAAGGACAAGCGTTGGTAGTCAATGATACAGATGCTTAAAACTGAGTTTCTGAAGGAGGTGAAGTTACTGGTAATCAGAAGATCCAGCTTATAAACAGGAGAGGAGTGAATGAGATAGAGAGAAAAAAGATGTCTTTGAGGAGAAGACTTCAAGAACTTGTGTGGACAGGGAATTGTGTGTGTATTTCACACTGTCTCACATATTCCTAAATTAGCCCACAACTTACAATTTTTATCCTCCTTTTAAGAACGAAATGGGTTGCAATGAAAATCTTTTTTGGTGACCTACCTAGATCCACATCTTGTGTTCCAAAGTTTGAAAACTATTTAAGAGAAAACTGAAACAGATGCCCACAAATGACAGTTTTAAATGGAAAAAAGCAAAAACAGAACAAGAACAACAAAAAAACCCCCAAAAACCCTTTGCCAAAGCATCATTAATTGTCCTTCTTAAGCTGAACCATGCTTGAGTAAATAAGAAACTCCCTTTTCAATAATGCAACCATGAAGTCACATTTGCCTGGTTTCCTTAGATGTATGTAGGAAGGTTTTATTTTAATAAGGTAGATCTTAAATTGAAATGTGCTCTCCATTAAACTGTATACCCTGCAGGATGTGTTTCTTTCTCTACCGTATAGCACTGGCTTATTGTACTGTCTGGGCAACAAATAATAGATTATAAATATAATAATGAGGGCCAAGCAAGATGTAGCATTCATTATGTCAGGGAAATTGTTTCTTTTTATTTTAAGATGCACTGTGGGCATTAAAACTGTTGTTAATATGTTGTTATAACAGCTTTTAATTTATTATGAAAAAAGATGTGCAGAAGGAGATGAGGTTTGATCAAAAACAAATTTTAGCCCTGGACCCTGAAGCCCCTTAGGGCTACAGCATAAAGTGAATAATACAAGTGCTTGCACTGACACAGAGAATTAGATTCAATTATTTTTTTCTGATGGAAACCAATCGGGGAAAGTGCATTGTTCCCGGAAAGCCATTCTAGAAAAACAGGGAGCCAGGCTTCTGCCATTCTTTGTAAGCAATCTATGACATCTATATTTCAGTCTATCACATTATTATATTTGGGTGCATTAAGCAGATGTGCAACCTGTTGTGCATAAAGATAGCACATTGGCCACACCATTTAGAGTAACTAATGCATCTGTGAATTAGTTTTTGGTTCTTAAGAAGTATCTTTAGCAGATTCATATTTACATGTCACTCTGGTTATATAGATGAGAGATAGAAGCTTTGTTTTTAGAACTCTAAGCATGATTTTTTTAGTGGACTTCAAAAATGTCAGGGAATAGAGTTCTCAGTTTTATCAGTTTACCAAGGTAGTGCTTTCAATAGAAAGATGTATAAGTATTTTTGTTGCTTTTTTGTTATTAAATAGGAAAAACATCTCATAAATAAAACCTGACTTTGTTATATATTCTCATTTTAGTAACACAAATATCCTGAGGGATCACTGGGTAAGGTATTACTACCCCCATTTGGTAGATGAATGCATCTGTTTAGAAATGAATTCCCAATGATTTAAGAGCAGAGCCTAGAAACAGAATTTCCTAAGTAGGAAAAAATGTTTGCGCGCAGTATGGGAGAGTTCAGGGTGTGTGTGTGTGTGTGTGTGTGTGTGTGTGCGTGTGTGTGTGATCTATAATGTCTTTTTCTATAGACACAGATTATAGGTTTTTTTCCACTTTGCAGGTACTTCCTGGAAAAAGAGTGGCTTGACTATTCAGTTGTGGACCCTGAGCTCAGTTCCCTTTAGAGGTGGGGAATTTCTGGATGACATAACGTACTTATTCTCTATATTTCACTTTATCTCTTCACTTCCTTCCAAACCAAGTTTTTTATTTTAAAAAAATTTTGGTCTGCCAGACTTATTCTATTGAAGCAAACTTCCTAAACAGTTGTAACCCTTTAATTTAATGCAGATTTGCCTTGTTTATGATGAAATTACATCCCAAGGAAACCCATCATAAATTGAAAACATTGTAAGTCAAAAATGCATTTAATACTCAATAAACCCACTGGCAAAGTTGAAAAATCCTAAGACAAACCATCATAAGTTGAGGACCATCTGTATTTACTTGGAAAAAATGAGTTAAAATAATTAACTATATATTTATTTTAACATACCTCTGAATTTAATTTAAATCCATAAACCATTACATATTATTTTATCCTCAAAAAAACATCGTAGATGAGAGATAAAGAAATGTGAAAAATTTGATCTTCATCTTCAAAAATTTTAGAATCTCAAGTTTGTTTATAATAGCTGTGATATAATACAAAAAGCATCAAATAATGGAGAGGTAGTTTCAACTAAAGAAGATAAAGTATATGGATGAAAGTTTCAGGGAGAAGGTGGCGTTCAATTTAGGATCTGAATAACTTGAAATATTATGTGAGTGGATAATATAACAAGATGTGAAAGAAGGTTGAGACAGATCATGGAAAGCCTCAGTTGCCTTCCAAAGGGACTGAGCTCTATTTTGGGTAATTCTGAAGATTTCCAATGAAGGAAAATGATGTGATCCTATTTTTTTAGGACTATTTTTTTTTCAGATTGATGATTAGGTTATTTCTGGGTAGAAGCTCATATAGAGAATCCAAATAAGAATATCACTTAGTAGCCAAAGCCAAAAGTTAATAAAAAGCCTTGTAGATGATTTGAAAAATAAGGGACAGATGTGAGAGCAGGGAGAAGACACAGAATTTGTTGACCAGTTGAGTGTGTATATCTAGGAAGAACATAGTTGTCAAATTGCTTGGAATTTTTGATCTCTGTGACTGTGAAAATGATGATGCTCTTGAAGACAGTTTTAATGGAGGGAACAGGGAGATAATGATGCATTTGGTTTGGAACATGTTAAGCTTGAGTGTCAAAGGAACATCCATTTGGAAATGTTCAGTATGTCACTGGGAGGGAAAATGTGTGTATCAGAATGCGGGTAACAGTGGAATATTAGATTTTTAAATCATGTAAACAAGATAGTGTTGAAATCTTAAAAACTATTATTTGTTAAGAACAAGTACAGAAAAAAGAAAATAATGGAAATAACACCTTGGTGTGTGTTGAAGCAGGAGGAGCAAGACGAGAAGTCAGTGAAGATGACAATCAGAAAGATGAAAAGACAGCAGAGGACAGTCTTTCAGGAAAGCTGAGGAAAATGGGACATTTCAGAAAGAAGCTGTGGTCTAAAAGAGAAAAAATAGCTCTAAAAGGATCGAGAAGAATCTAGATAGAAAAAAACATTTCATAGATTATATGCTTAGCAAGGAAAGGGTGCCTTGTAAGAAAACCATTCCCATAGGCTCTTCAGTGGTAGGAGCTGGAGTTCAACAGATCCAGAGAGAATGTGACTGATGGCACTGTCACAAGGAAGTGAGGTTACCCTTCTGAGACTGACATCTTGTTCAAAGGTGCATCCCCAGCAGCTGACAATGTATTGGGCACAAATGAGAGGCTCAATAGATGTTTGTGAATTAAAGATGAATGAATGATTTAATAAATGAATGTGAGAGAAAGAAAGAAAAACCATAAGAAACAGAAGGGAGGAAGCAAGGGAGAGAGAAAAGAACGAACATAGAAAGAATGAACGAGATGGAGCAATTTCTCACAAGTGTTTGCAGGAAAGTTTTCCTAAAGAAAGGGGAGCCTGAAATGTTTTGATTGCTGATGAGAATAAGTCAAGGAGAATAAAGGGGAAGAATAGTATATGTAGAAATATTCTGGGGAGGGAGATTGAGTCAGAAAACCAGAGAAAAGATATATTTAATGAAAGAGAGAGATTCAGAGATGGAGAGGGGAAAGACATGGGGAACTCTCATTGGAAGGCAATGACCTTCTTAGTGAGATAGACCTGGAGGTGCTAGGCTGAGGGGCTGGGCTTGTGTTTACTAAAACCAGGGTGTCCTAAAGCTTTCAAACAGTCATTATGAGGTATGCACCATTTTCAACTACAGTATTAACTGTTAAGAAGGGAAACCTGAAGTTTCACTCATGATTTAGAAAGACACTGGATTGTTTTTGGTTTGCTATAGGAGGTGAAACAGTGGTGTTATTTTTCTTCCTTGGTAGTTCATTCTTCAAAATGATTTTATAAATGCATGTCTAGAATTCCTTACTCTTTCTGGAGTGTATCTTTCCCTTTCATCTTCATGACTCTGTATAAACTGCAAAATCCTTCTGAGACCTGAGTAGAATATTTTGTAAGAAGCATTTCACTGTGCTCAAATACTGTAAATCTCTAGGTGCTTTCTCTAAAGTCTTAAGGATCTCCTTTTGTTCAAGAAATTTAGAGCATCATTCTATTAATCTAAGACATCGTTATCAGAAGAAGAACACATTACAATTGTTTGGGAAGGGCGAATACCTTACATTTAAGATAGAGATGACATTTAACCCTTTTTACAGTCCTCTGATTTTGTTTGCAAATCACACCGTCTCTCTTTTAGATGGTCAATGAATGGATAGCAATATAATTGGAAGCTTTACAGATTCCAAAAAAACCCTCATTTTTCTGGCTGTGAAATTTCATGCCAGAAATAGCTTGGGGTCATATGAATCCCTGTCTGCCAATGTTATGAAGAATACAGATTCTGCCGAATGGGGTACTGTCAAAGCAAAACATTTCAGTCTGCAAGGAAATGTGAATGAGGCTTTTTACTGGATTTGCAAATTGGAGAAGACGACCTCTCAGTGTGAAAAGTAAGTCTGTCCAACTAGCAGAAACAGCAAGGAGGTTTTATAGTATAAGCTCAGGAAATTCTAAGCAGTAAAACAAATTCCAAACATTGTGTAAAGACAAAATATATAACTGACAATGACATATTGAACAAATAGGTTCTCTGGCCTTTTACAATATTTATGGCTACTCTAGATCTCTGACTTCTAAGTAATTCCCATTTGTTTAAAATACTACAGGTTAACAACCATCCTGTTTTCCCAGGGTTTCTCTAAACAGTGTCATCTATATCTAAGTAATGGGTATCTTGGTGATAAACTTCTGAGAAAAGCATCCGTTTGTCAAGCAGTAAATTCTAAAGAAGGGTCAGTTCTTGGGCTAGAGGAAGGCAAGTCCATGAAGTTCAAAAAATGAAGTCTGTGTTTTTTTTATTATTATTCTCCTTTTCTGGCCTCTTTTCTTCCTTATCAGTACATAATTTGCTACGTTTGCACACAAAACAACACTAATAAAGGAAATATTCAATAGTCATGTCAGTATCCAATGCTGTGACATTGATGATAGTCTGTGCTGGGAAAGTCATTGGTTACCTTATTATTAATAGGAAACTTTTCAGAAGAGGAAATAGACTGAAATTTTACTGAAGAGCATGGCATCTGCTGCTTTCATAAATTGTTTGGCTTTTTCCCGAATCTAGGGCATTGCTGTATATGTTGTCACCGCTAGGAAAATGTGTTCTACTTCCAGGGCCCATTTCCAAAGCGCCTTAAGGTTTGGGAATAAACAGAACTGACTCTCAGCATACGATTCAGTCTCCAGGGCATAGGCGTGTGGGCATGCCAGAGAGTAGCCTCTTAGCCATGGTAGTCAGAATGCAATGCCTGTCGATCAAGATGTTTTACAAAGTTAAAGGAGAATGAGATCAAATCCAGGGATTCCTTAAATGAAGACTAGTTTAGAGGCTTCTACTTTATTATCTCAGGCATCTAAATTGTCTACAAAACAGTATGACAGATAGATATTGGTACTCTCCATTTCGAAGTGAAGGAAACAGAACTAAAAGAATTATGTCACAGAATTAGTTCACAATATCTAGAATTTTATGTGCAATTTGTCAAATTGACCATTGGGACATTGGAAAACAGCATTTGAACATACAATTTATATTTGAGTGTTTCAATAGTGAAAATAATTATTGGGTAAATATACCTGAGTCTCATAGTGTTTCAGTTTTTCTTTTCAATGATGATTTGAGAATGCTTAAATGAAAACAATTCAGAGAGAGAGAGGTTCTGAAATTTTCTAGCAATTTTTCATGGGTCATGTAGCTTTCCCTTCCTTCCAGTATTCTTACCTACTTTCCACTTGCTGCAAACAATTACATGGTCTGTGTTCTCAAGGGGCTCACAGACCAGTGAAGGAGATCAGCTCACAGATGACATCTGGAGAGTGTGATCAAGGCGGTGCTCTGATATGCAGAAGCCCAGACTGCTAGGGCAGCTAGAGCAGAGGCGTGGAGTTTAGCCCTGAGGAAGTCTGGCTGATGATGGAAGGTTCCACAAAGGAGCCACATCTGAATTGAGTCCTCATGATAATTTAGCCAAAGGAAAAAGTTCAGGCAGAGAGTGCAGTGTGACTGCTGGCTGAGGTCACAGTTTACCTCTTTTTGTCCTCAAGGTCAGCACTACATTTGGCATATGTTTGGTTTTGAATTTTATCCTTTAATCAACAATATGGAACAAATGTTAAGGTGTGAAACATTATAACAGAGGATTCTTAAGGTCAAGAAGGGAAAATATTGCAGATGAGAATTAATATAGGGTCTAGAACTCAAAAGACCATAAGAATCACATGAAAGTTTGGATTTTTAGTCTAAAGAAATGGAAAGAGCATTTTAATTTAGAGAGTGACATGAGCAAATCAGCATTTAGAAGGATAAATCAGGCAGCCCTGTGGAGAAAGATTAGCTAAAAGGCTATTGCATTAATTTAGCCAAGAAGTGACGAGCACCTAAACCAAAGCAGGGCAATAGAGTTGGAGAGGAGGGGATTAAGCTGATCCTTGCATTCAAATTAGTGGCTCTTATAACCGGGACAAAAATTTAAACTCTATGAGTATCCACAGATTTTTCTGTTCTCCATGATAAATTGAGAAAATGGCAACTGAAGAAAAGGGCAAAATAGGCAAGAATATTATTAAATGACACTATTTCCATCCTGTTGCTTAAGAAATCTGTGAATTATTCCTAAACATATGTGTATACATTCATTTACTTAATAAACACTTGTTGATTACCTCCTTTGAGCCAAGCACCGTTTCAGCCATTGGATATACAAGACAAACTGGGTCTGATTAGGTTCTGCCCAGATACCCCTCTAATTTCTCAGTTTCTCTAGATTCCAACTATCAGCACACCAATCTTCTTCTCTTCAGTTCTTTCTCTCTCTCTCATCTGATGAAGTCTTAGTCATGTGCATCAGCTGAAAAGCCACTTCCTCCCATGGGACTTCCCAGGCCCTCACGGGTGGTTGGGGCTCTTGGGCTTGATCTTCCATTGCACCTGTCTAGTACTTCCTCTGAGAGAACATGTGACCACATGGTGCTGAAATCATGCTCATTCAATAGTCTGTAATTCCCCGAGGACACTGACCACTCTGGCTTGTCCACTGCCTACAAAGAGTAGACACTTGGATATTTTGTGAATAAATAGTGGGTAAATAAATACAAAAATTCCTCAACATGGAAAGTTGTTTCCTCCTCAAAAATTATGCCTTTAGAAAGCTAAACTAATTATTATACTTTAAACAGGCAGTGAGTTACACCCTTCTGCTCAGGAAGTTCAAAACCATTATATGTTAAGCTTCTGTATTTCTAGCTTCTACTTCTAGATTGAAAAAAGAGCCACATATGGTTAGCTAAACTCATTTCTAAAAACCTGGCATGTTCTCAAACCATATTCAAAGCTTATGTCAGTTTTGAAGACACAAATAAAATATATTTTTCAGAACTTCCCTTTCTTTGGTTGAATTTTTGGAAAAGCTCTCCCACGATGTGAACTTCTTTAAACTATATTCTAAGCTGAATCTGAATATCATGATTTGAGTTATTTTCCACATACCCTCTTTTCTTCAAGCTATGACACTTCAAGGAGTAAGAAAATCTTATTTATTATAGAAATAAGAAATGTTTTAATTTTAGATTCCAAAGTACTATAGATATTAACATGTTAATCTTAAAAGCACTTGTCATGTTTAAGTAAAAATAAGTCCCTTAAAGATGTTCCATAGAATTTGTTCTGGCTTTAATAAGCATTATATTTCGCTCTGCCTCTTCAGAAACTCAGAAATGAATAAAGGGAACTTTAATAGAGGTTTAAAAAAACCCCCAAAACTTTCTACTCCCCATTCTAATTTCCTAACATTATTATTATGACTAAGCATCAAATTAATGGGCAAAAATATTAACCTCAAACACTTGGCGATATGTACTTTGTGATAAATAGTGGTGAGTTTGCTTTTAAAGTAACTTCCTAGCTATGGTTACCCTAAGTTCTAAGTTTCATAAAAGTGTTGAATTACAATACAGATTATATCATACTTATATTGATAGAAATAATCATAGAATTCATTCAACAGGTTTGCCCAATTCAATATTATATCCAACTGGTAATTATGGCAGAAAGAGTAAATTATTTATTTTTACTTCTTTTCCTTTTTTTTTCTTCCCATTTGGAATTTGAAGTATATTGCAGAAATATAAATGCCAAATTTCTCTTAACAAAAATAGAAAAATGCATTTATACTGTTAAAGTATGGTTTTTTTCATTGTGCTCTACAGTGGAAACTTATCATTAAAATACCTATTTTACATCTGGGAAAAGGAAAGATAAAAATTGATACAGACTAAGCCAGGAAGGAGGGGAAAGTAAATTAATATTTACTAATAAATAATATAAATTAATATTTGTATAATTCAATATAAATTAATATTTAATATTTGTCTAGATTCTTGTCTTAGTTCTTCAGGCTGCTAAAACAAAATACCATAGACTGGGTGGCTTATAAACAACAGACATTTGTTTTGTACAGTTCTGGAGGCTGGGAAATCCAAGATCAATAGGCACCAGCAGATTCAGTGTCTGGTGAGACCCTTCTTCCTGATCATGGATAGCCGTCTTCCTGATGTGTCCTCACATGGTAGAACGTGCAAAAGAGCTTTCTGGCGTCTCTTTTATAAAGACACAAATCCTATTCGTGAGGGATCTGCCCTCATGACCTAATTACCTCACTTCCAAATACCATTACATTGGGGATTAGGTTTCAACATATGAATTTTGAGGGGACACAGACATTCAGTCTATATCATCTCTTCTATATCAACCACCTTGCTAAGTGACTTTAAAATGTTTTATGTCATTTTATCTTATTGTAAGAACCCTGGAAAGTATTTTCCTTATTGTAAAATAAGGGTAATTGGGGCTAAGAAAGGATTTGTCTCCTACCTATAATTAGATAGCTAGTAAATGGTTGGTTACATATCTCATATTCTTTTTAAGATACTAAATTTTTGGCAGAGTTAAAATCTCCTTGCAAGAACAAATAACATATTTCATGTTTAATAATATCAATTTTTTAACATCAAGAGCTAATGAAAACTGAGCCCCCTCTCCTCTCCTCTCTCTTTGGGACAGTTTTTTTTTTTCTGTTGTTTAATTTTTGTTCTGTTTTATTTTGTTTTTTCTATAATAGTTCACCATAGCAGTTAATAAAGCAGTTAATTTAATAATGTAAAAATCTCATTGTAATACTTGACCTTCATTTCCGAGAAACATCAATAAAAAGCCAGACACAGGAAATTGATATCTCAAAAAACAAAACAAAAAACGCCACAAACAAACAAACAAAAAACTAGGAGAGTTAAAATATTAGGAGCATAAAAGTAGAGAATAGATATCATTTAGGATATAAAGTGGTGAAAATGAATGCTTGAGCCTAAGGCAAGAAATACCCAGACTATTGTTTTGAATAAGCAAGTGGGGCTCACAGAAGACATTAAGGGTAATGGTGAGTGAACAATTTGGAAGAAAATATGAACACAGTTTAATTTTCCTAGAGCCAAGTTTCTATATCAAAATATACTGTATAATTAAAAAAATATATGGGGTGAACTCATAAGGCACTTAATTATTTCCATTTACAGTGTTAAATGGGAAGACTATTTCTAAACAATAAATAAGTAGGATGCATTTATTTCCTTCTTTGTGTTATTTCTGGTGTTTCCCTAACACAAGTTGTGTTTTCTGACATAAGCTAACCGATAGCTTTTGTTTACTTACTGTTGCTTACGGAAAATTATACTGGTTTATTAGGACTTTTCTCAATACACATGTCAGAAAACCCAACTATAATCAGCTAAAACAGAATGGAATTTAGTAGCAGGCATACCTAAAGAGTCCTCGGACTGACCTAGCTGCAGGCATAGCTAGATCTGGGTGTTCTGCAGTGTCACAAGGCCTAGTCCCACTGTTCTGCCTTCATGGCGGAAAGAAAGAGGAGGCATGTCCGAGCTTCTTATCAGTGCAGCTGCACACAGTACCCTGAGTTCACAATGATTTGACTAACTTTAGGCACTTGTCTGTCCCTAAAATATAATGGCGGCCAGGGGGATCTAGTGTTTGCTTGATCAAGCCTGAGCAACATACTAGACTGAGAGAAAGACAGTTGGTTTTCCCACAGGAATTTCCATTGCCAGGAAAAAGAAGATCAAATTTCTGGGAAGTAAAAATGACAGACGTCCAAAGAGCTCTCTAACTAGGCTCTCTATTTGTCTATCTCCAAAGTGGGCTTACTTCCTTTCTTCTTTTCTCCTTCATAAAACATATTTGTGCTAGTGACTTTAGTGGTGAGTGAGAAGACAGAATAGTGGCTCTCATGACACTCAAAGCAGTTAAATGTGACCAGTCACTTGTACTTACTGAGGCCCAAAGGGGCTACTGTGAATGTGTAAATATGATGAATTGGATGACAAGCTTCATCTGCCAAAAATTGAGGCAGATGTAATTCACAATGCCCCTCTCTTAAAAGACTGACTTTGGGTTGAGGCATATTACCTATCAAAATAGGGAAAGGTGAAACATATTAGTCTCTTGGCTCTTTTTATGCCCGCCTTTCATGAACATAGATCACTTTAGCTGGAAATGATACCTAGAAGGGGCTGGAGTTCTGCAACAGAGATTCCCCTGTGGGGGTGGGCTGGAGAGGCTCTCACAGGGTTGGCATTTGGCCGTATGCATCTGAAGAGAGGCAAGAGGGAGGCAGCATCACATATAAGCTTTTGAAGTCATCCTTCCAATGAACAAAGTCTAAATATTGATTTCTTTCTACTCATTCATAGTGAAATGCCTATACAAAAGATTGCAATAGTTGACAGATGACAGTGGTCAAGTTGCCCACAGGCACATTTCTCCTTTACAGCCGTAGCTTCCACTTTTCTCTCACACATTCCCCATTTATTTTATGGTTGAATGTGCCCTTTCCCTAATACCAGATAAATACATCATTTTGAAAAAAATGACAGAAAAAATCTGCAAAGGTAGAAATTGACTGGCTTATGATTCAGCGTCAGAGATGAATTTTTGAGCTCAGCTCCATAGAATCACTCCAGAAAGCAAATATGCAAGCAAGCGAACTCCTACACAACCCTTCAGTCTGTATCCCAGCTCTCCAGATGTGCTTTAAAGAGGGCACACACATACACACACACACACAGACACACACACACACACACACGTGTGGTGTGGGATTCAATTTTTCTCCAGTGATTCCAAAATAAGACTCTACTACAAAATATTGGCATGTTAGCTTCAAAGTTGCCCATAGAGGCAACACCCCTGTCATTTTAAAAGATGACATCTCACCTCAGTACCTCATCCTTCGCAGGATTGTGTTTTCATCTCTGAAAGGAAGCAGTTCTCAGAAGCAGATACACAGCATTAATGCTGATGGATTTTCAAGAAGACAGCAAGACAAGTAACAATCCCTGTTGATTAGTACTGTCAGCGCAGTTTTGAAGTTCTCATTTGTATACTTTATGAGTCCTGATCAGCAGGTGCTTTGAAAAATGGAGCAAGTTTTAAGGAAGTTAAGTGTATGAGGGCCATATCTGCCTAGATTATCTTGATGCTTTGATTTAAATGTAGAATTTTGCTTTGACTTTTTTTTGTGTTTGACGGGTTTTGAGGTTACTTGGCACCATATGCCAAGCTTTATGATGCAAATGATGATCCTATAGTCAATAGGATGGGACTTAAAAATAGTAATTTGAGAGCTAAAATATTTGACTGCATGTATATATCAGACTCTGTGCTGAGAGCTTCCTCTGTAGTATCTCAGGTAAACTTGATACAAATTTTATGGGGCCAATACTGCTCTTTAACAGATAAGGAAATGGCCCTAGGAATTCAGTAGCCAATGTTATACAGCTGTTGATGATGGATCTGAGAATAAAGTCTTCAGCTCAGAGATTCCCATGCACAAATGTCCAGGCCTGCCCACTAGTCAATAACTAGTTTACAAATATTTTATTAATAACTTCTGGAAAAATATCCCCCTTGATTTAAACAATACTTTATTCTTTGTGTTTTTTTTTTTTTTTTTTTTTTTTTTAAAAATGACCGGTAAGGGGATCTCAACCCTTGGCTTGGTGTTGTCAGCACCACGCTCAGCCAGTGAGCAAACCGGCCATCCCTATATAGGATCCGAACCCACGGCCTTGGTGTTATCAGCACTGCACTCTACCGAGTGAGCCACAGGCCGGCCCTTCTTTGTGTTTTATAATAGATAAAGTAACCAACAGACAGCTAGGTCTTGCAACATTCCCTTCATTGTATAAGAAAAAGAATACTTGTTTAAATTCAGGCTTATGAAACTTGTTTTTATTTTTATAACATGAGATGTGTCAGGCTTAATCTATCTTGAGTGCTGGAGTCTTATTGCAGAAAGACTGCTTTCTTCAGCCCACATAACTTTCATTTCAAGCCAAGTACTCCTGTAGTGGAGTTGGTTCCTAACTCCCCAAGCACCATTTAAATGCTTAATCTGAAGCAGGAGAATGACCTATTTTCACAGGCATTTCTTGTTCCTAAGGTCTCACGTTTGTTTTTAGGCTCTTTCCTGGTACTTTGGTTTCCGAATGTCACTGGTTGTATGAATGCTCCCAAGAATGTCAGTTCAGGTCCCCCGGGAGGCAGACAGAAAGATGGAGTTACAAGTGTGAGAGATTTCTTGAGGAGAATGCCTGTGAGAGAGAAAGAAAGAGGGAGCAGGAAAAGGCAGGAGAAGCCTCAGGTCACAATGCAGGTCTGGCACCTGTAAAAGGAGAGGGGAAAGGAAAAAAGATCAGATAGGAAGACCCTCAGACTGTGGAGCAGTGATGGGAAAGTCTCGACCAGCCCGAGGGGGAACCCAGACACAAAGATTGCCCCACACTGGTCACAAACAGCCAGGTCTAATACCACACTGTGCTCACCGACGGGCTAGGAGCTGTCCAAGGACAGCGTAGCTTTGACTAAAATGCTGCACCAGAGTTTGAAGACTGTAACTGGTGGCTGTCAGCTAACTGCTCTCCTCAGAAAAGGTTCTGTCTTGAAGAACATCCGAGCCACACACCTCCATGGCTGTAACAGTTCACACCAAAGACACACATGCTCTTCTCCTACAGGTTTGGGGACCAGCTCTCTCATAGCTCCCATCTGACTCTTCCTGAGGGAAACTTAGAAGGATGTAATTAGTGGGTAAACTGTAGCCCTCAGCCCTTTAGTGTGTGGGGCTTGTAACTGACACTCAAGATCTCCCTCCTGCACCAGTCCTTCTAAATTCACCCCACCTTCAGTTAAACCCTCTGCTGGTCTCAGTGGCTCTCTTGATGGTGAGATAATCCCTCTTTCACGAGAAGTTGGAACACCTGGTAATCATACCTTCTTGGGCCAGGTTGCTACATGTGACCTTTCAAAGTCATAGTTGGGCAAGAGTATCAAGAGGCATCCACGTGGATCACCTGGGTTCCACACATATTTTTCCATGCTCTGTTGTGTAAAAGCAGCCCTACCTCCTCCTGCTGATCATGGTCAATGCTCTCTTCCACAGTGGATCCTCCTCTTGAGTGCTGTTCGTTATACAAAGGGAGTTCAAATTCCCCAAGGGAGCTCTATAAGTTGTTTAATGAGACCCTTGCTGTGTCTTCTAGGAAGAGTGGGCCCTCTTTGGGGATCAGGACTTTTTACCCTGTAGAGCTCAGAATTATAGGGATAGGAAATACAAAGTCCCCCAATGGGTCATTGGTCGTCTGGTCAGCTCACTTCATTCCTGATGACGAGTTCTCTCTTGAAGAGAGATCTCAGTCATGTACCACCACAGCTGCCACACCAGGCATTTGGGTACCTATCCCCTACCTGTAAGAGGAGCATGCATCCCCACGTATTGCTATGCAACTTGCAGTACTTTCCTGTTAGAGAAGAATATATCCCCACCCACTGATGTCAAGTTTGACCATGAGATTGGTTTTGGTCAGTGGAATAGGAGTGAAAGATTGCATGCCACATCTGAGCAGCAGTCTTGAAAGAAATCGTGTGTGTTAGGCAGAGCTTTCTTCCCTCTGTTAGGAGAACAACATGTCCCAATAGGAGCTAGATCCTAGAAGGAAGAAGACATGTCAGGCAGAGCCAGAGCTGATGAGCAAACAATCCAATTAATACAAGCAAGAAATAAACCTATGTTGTTACCAAGCCGTAAAGATTGGGGATGTTTGTTACTGCAAGATAACCTAATAAGATCTGACTAACACTTCGTACATATTCTTATCTGTGATATTTTGCCTGGTGTTTGTACCTTCCTGACTGTTTCTAACAGGTGTCTGTTTATTAATGACTCTAATTATTGTTCTTAATGTTTCTGGGGGAATTCTGGATTGGCTACCTAAGAAACATCTGGATATAGTTTTAAAAACACAAACTCATGGGCTACACCTATAGAAATTCTCATCTAACAGAAATGATTCAGTAGTTACCCTTAATCCAGGCATGGGAATCTGCATATTTTAAAAGCTCCACGGGTTCCTGTAGCAAATTCAGGAACTGCTTTTATGCTATATTCCACAATCTTCAATTTTCTTTGGATTAATCATCTTTCCTGGTCTCTTGAATCTAGATGTTCCATCACCTTTATTGTTTACCCTTAACTTTGACTTGAACAAGGGACTTCATGTCCAACTGATTCTTAGCCCCCATTTCCTCATCCTGCATTGACAGCCTGGTCAAACGGAACTTGCACCTGTACCTGCTATTGTTTGAAGCATAAATTGATTTTCTCTTGGCATAAGTATTAGTGTGTGTGTGTGTGTGTGTGAGCGTGCGTGCAAAAGTGCATATCTGAACAAAAGCAGATAGATGAAATTGTTTTGTGCTGATAAAAAGATAATTCTGAAATGAAGCAGCAGAGCTAATTAGCTGTCTGGGAAAAGGTACAGGCCCTATTTAGGTCAAAAGTAACAGAGAAATCGCTGATACAATTATTTCTGGTAACTCTCCCATAAATGCCTGTGTGCATTAGCACATGCATAAATCTCCCCAGGTGGCTGTGCTACTGGGAATGAGGTGACTGTCTAAATAAATCCTTAAAGCACCTTTTGCTCAGTGATATAACAAAAGAAATAAGGAAGAGACATGAGGATTAAAAATAAACTAAGGTGAAGTTAGATGAAATAAAATATTTCATCTTCTATGAGAAAGATCAAGGCCACAATCATCACAACTTGAAGATGAACCTCCCATACCATCCATTCTGCCCCTCACCTCCACTGCTCCATTCTTTTCTAAATTCTTAATAATTTTTCACTTATCACTCTGTTTGAGTAACCTTCTAGTTAATGTCCTGGTTGATGTTCTTAACACCACAAAATAGAAAAAAAAAACACCTGGAAACACTGCACAGACTTAGGATGCTCATTGTATGATGTGGAAATGTCACTTAGCCATTATTTTATTCTATTCATGCATCTGGATATTCCTTACTCTGTTTAGTGCACAGAGCTTCCAGCCACCTTTATTGCAAAGACTGTATACTTAGTGTCTGAATATCAACTGAAAATATTCAAAAACAAATGCATAAAAAAATTTTGATTGAGTGGCAAGTTATTGGAATTAAATGGCAGAATCAGAGATGATGTACTTGTTGAATCCTTTCTGGCTTTATCTATACGGACATGAAATTGTCGACAGTCCCTAGTTGAAGAGGGGGGAAAAATCTCATTTCCAATTATTTATTATTCTGACTGGAATGTTAAACTTATGACAAACAAACATTGCAATGATATGAAAGATACAATAAAGAGAATTGAAAAACCTTACCTTGAATTCCATCATGTTATGAAGACAGAGTCAGCTAAAATTAAGGTTAAAAAAGGCCTAAATAAACTTATATGTCTGGAAACATATACTCAAAAAGCTTCTAAAATTTATATAATCAAAAGTCCTTTTTGCCATTCATACATATCTAAGAAAATTAATCAAATATTTTGTAATGATGTTTCTTTTTGTTTACTCTATTGATGAATGAACTTCATAGATGGAGAAAACTCTAGAAAAAAAATCCCTTTTCACATTCACATTTACATCCTTTTTCTTTATGAAAGAGTCACCGCTACTTAATAGCATAGAGAAAGGTCCAAGAGTCACTTCTCATAAGATTAGTTGAACTTCAAACTGAGAGGGATAGTTTATATTTTTAATTTTTCCCCAAACTTTCCTATGTAAAACTTAAGAACTTTAAATTTGGACTTTAGATACCTGGAATACTTATGAAGTATTCAGAGCCATCTCACGATCAGAAGATATTTAAACCACCTCTTTGTGAGATGTTGCTATTTTATTCTGTGAGGCTAGATTGTTGAAACCAAGTTTCTAATGTAACTGAAGGACTCTAGAGGACTGAGAGAGGTTGACAATTCTTTCACCAATTTAAGCAAGTATTTTTCCTCCCTCCCTCCCTCCCTCCCTCCCTCC
>NW_007727369.1:255793-277798 GCF_000696425.1 Galeopterus variegatus | reverse complement strand
ACCCTCCCTCCCTCCCTCCCTCCCTTCCTTCCTTCCTTCCTTCCTTCCTTCCTTCCTTCCTTCCTTCCTTCCTTCCTTCCTTTTCTTTCCTATGCTTGGCAACAGAAGCTTTGTTGTTTGTTTAATTTTCCCCAATATATTAAGCACATAACTGTAGAGATGACTTTGATAAAGTGAAGAAGAATCTCACATGTTCACCATTGGACTCAGTCACCTGTTAAAAGGTAGTCTATGGGTCATTGTCATTGAATCCTTTACTTTTTAAGCCACTGGTAAGATTTACTTCAAAGTAAAGAAAAGCAATTGAAGACAGTGTGTGCTATGCAGTATTTTTTTTATTGTGATATTGAGTGTGTCTGGATATTAAGATATCTGGGAGTAAGTGCTAAGATTTCTTTTCTTTCCCCGCCTTTTTTTTGGCAGCTGGCCGATACAGGGATCCGAACCCTTGACCTTAGTGTTATAGCACCAGGCTGTAACCAGCTGAGCTAACCGGCCAACCCAGTGTTAAGATTTCTGAGACTTCTGATTATAATCAAATTGTATTTGCTTTATTCTCACAATTTAATAGAAAGTAAAAAATGCTTTCGTGCTACTCAAAGTAGTTTTATAAAGCAGCCTTTTGTAAAAGGGTATGTTTCTTCACCAGTCTCAAATGAAAATTTAAAATTTCACATGTATGTGAAATACACATGCTCATATCTATGATCCTGCATTCCCTGGCTCATTTTGTCTTCATGGCTTTTGGTCTGCTTTCTTTTACAGCATAGGTGGAGAAGTAGGGCGCAGCCACGAAGGGAGTTACGTGGGCAAACATTTCCGCATGGGCTTCATGACAATGCCTGCTCCTCAGGACAGACTCCCCCATCCGTGTTCCAGTGGCTTCTCTGTGAGATCACAGTCTCTGCACTCTGTCGGGGGTGCAGATGATGACAGCAGCTGTGGCTCCCGAAGACAGCCACCACCCAAGCCCAAGAGGGACCCCAGCACCAAGCTGAGCACCTCATCGGAGACGGTCAACAGCCCAGCAGCCAGCAAGAGCAGCAAGCCCCCCGAGAGAACTGAAGGTAATGTGTGCCGTGTGCCCACTCCCCAGAAATCCACCACAGGGGTCACGCAAGCCTGCTTCCACCACCCTGAAGTCCTAGAAAAGAAGAATCAAGGGGCTGTGATTTATTTATTGGTGTATTGCCAAATGCCACCCAGAAGAGTATATTGAATTGGATTCATTATAAAGGGAAGGTGATATGTGAGTTTCCTTATCCCCTTCAAGCTACAAAGGCTTCGAAATATTAGAAAATTATTTTGCCTAGAAATATATCCAAAATTTATATTTTCTTGCTTTTATTAATAGTATTTGTATGATTCATAGAAATATGATTATTAGGGTAACAATTTAATGCAGGAAAATATAAGGAAAAAATCCTCTAATTTTATCTTTTACAAATAATCGTTTTTTATGTTTTGGTGTATTTCCTGCCAGTGAATATAAATCAATGCATGTATGTGTGTATATTCATGTAAACTATATATCACTCTACAAATTATATCTCTAATTTCTACCTTTATCTATATATTTCTTCAGCTATGAAACATACAAATCAAATATATCCCAGCCTCCCTGCTGGTCTAGGAACATAAACTAAGTCATGTTAACACCAGATCTCACCAGTTCTTTAGCCCTTAATTGAATAAGTAAAGTCTCAGCTTTCCTTAGCTTTTCCTGAGAACCCCTTAGTGGTAGAGTAGTCTTAAGTGTGCTTTGATATAAGCTGTCTTGGTCAGTTCAGGCTGCTGTAACAAATCAACATGGACTGAATGGCTCATACACAACAGCCATTTATTTCTGGAGGCTGGAAGTGCAAGATTACAGTGCCAGCATGGTCATTTCTGGTGAGGGCCCTCTTCCAGCTAGCAGACTGCTGACTTCTTATATCATTACATAGCAGAAAGGCCTCACCAATCTCTTTTATGAGAGCACTAATCCCATTCGTGAGGGCTCCACCCTCAGGACCTTATTAGCTCCCAAAGACCCCACCTCCTATACTATCACACTGGGAGATAGGATTTCAATATTTTAACTTGGGGGGACACAAATATTCAGCCCATTGCACAAACCCATTCAGATTTTTACATATCAGTTTTGGAAAACATCTCAAAGTTCCCGTGCTGCCAGTGACCAGTTTGACAGCTGTATTCTACCAGGCCTCATAGTCTTTCTTCCACCCTGCCCATCCCTGACCCTCTCCACAGCAAGCTCTCCTGAGCCCCCAGGGTACCAAGTTTTGCAGTGGTTTGTAGCAGAGAATGGAAGCAACACAGTCCTTGCCTCAACTAGGCAGAGTTCTTTGTCATCTGGGCTCTCCAGCCCCTCACAGAAGCTTCCTCATCTTTTGGCCTAATCTTTCCACAGAAGCTCAAATGTCCATGAGACGAGGTGCCCATGAGGTATGTGCCAACTCTTCCATCATCCTCATCCCTCCTTTCTCCCTTATTGATGCCCAATTGCCTTTAGCCAAAAATCAGTAGCTTCGGTGCATATTGAATGACACAGATAAATGCCTGGAAATGGAGCCAATTCACAAATTCGATAAGGAATATCTCCTCTTAGCTCCAGTTTTTTCTACTACATATATACTTATGCAAAAATGCATCATATGTGCATGTGTATGTGTGTGAGAGCAC
This sequence comes from Galeopterus variegatus, assembly GCF_000696425.1. Taxonomy (NCBI): domain Eukaryota; kingdom Metazoa; phylum Chordata; class Mammalia; order Dermoptera; family Cynocephalidae; genus Galeopterus; species Galeopterus variegatus. The sequence goes on along the minus strand of NW_007727369.1, from coordinate 275,113 downwards.
ATGTGAATAACATGTACGTGTATGCCTATTCGCAAAATTCAAATCATAGTGCATAGAGTTTTGTCTTTTGTATTTTCACTTAGTCTATTGTGACTTTTTCCCATGGCATTCAATTTGTCAGGAAACACCATTTTTATGGAAAGTAGTGTACATCAAATTTATCTAATCATATCTCATTGATGAATACTGAGGTTCCTTGCAATTTGCTTAGCTGCGATGACTAGTACTGCAAAGAACATTTGTGTATCTGTGTGTGTGTTTGTGTGCCAGTCTGCATGTCTGCTTATTTGTGTAACTCTATTACTCCTCTGCCTTCTTAGAGTATGTTATAAATTGGATTTTTTCCTCACAATTCAGGGTTATGAGTCTGTCCTTCTGCTTGTAACACATTGGTGCCTTTAGAAACAATGTAGGTGTTTAGTTTACTTGTTAATATACTAAAGGCCCCCCAAGACCTGACTTTTTTAAATTTTAAATATTGTTGTCAGGTTTGCTTTGATATTGATACATGGAGCCTTTAATTTCTCTCTGTCTTCTATGATCCTGTGTCCAGAAGTCATCTCTCTCCTACTTTTACTGCCAGAAAACTACATAATCAATTGCATTAGATTGTTTGCAAGAGAGGATTACTGATTTAAGACAGTGGTATTTGACTGATGAGGACCTAAATACAATCTGGAATGATTCTATAATAAAGGGGAATAAAAGAACCACCCCAAGGAGAGGACAAATGGGACAGACAAGAAAGCCAGTAAGGGATGTGGTATCAAGCAGAATACCTGTCTCTACTGCCAGAAACATCCTGGAAAGGTATAAAATACACACCTCAGAGTAGCTGCCCTGAGGGGCGGGGGAGCTGGGGTACTTAGAGTGAAAATATAGGAAAAATCATGATTACTGTCCCACAGAAGAAAAATTTGGGTGGTGATTCAGTAGTAAAGAAAAAAAATAATAAAGAAAGAAAACAAGTTGCCCTTTGTTTGGAATGCTTCAGGTAACTAGTTCCTGAGTTGGACAGGCTCCTAATTATTTCTCAGATCCCTTCACCATCTAATGACCTAGGGTTCCCGGTGGCTAGTCATCACACAAAAGTCAGTCACTCTATAATCTATTTCTTCTGAAAGCAGATGAAGACAATGGGACTAAAAGTCAGCAGCAAAGACTCAAGTTAGACTTGGAAAATTACTTTATGGTTGGTGAGGCTCATTAAACACTAGATCCAAGTCCAACATTTCTCCTCAGAAAGGAGCTTCCAGGACAGATTGAGAAAACTTCAGCTGTAGTGGGTCTGTGAGGGTGTTAAGTGGACTGAGTGAGTTATTAGGAACCAGTGCCGAAATGTTAGATTTCTATAGAAAAGTGATTCTCCAGGCAGTTTTTACTTTCTCTTCAGAACACTTAACAAAAAGGCAATTGTAAAACTGGACACACTTAAATTTCTTCTACTAAGTTATGACCTCAATAATTACAGAATAGAATCCAGGTTCAGTTCAGAGATTGGGAAAATGTTGCGTGCATATGTGTTTACTCAAAGCCAAAATTTTATAAATATGTAAATTGGTCTTTTATGAATTCTCAGTTCTTTATAATCATGAGTTAACTGGAGTTCATTATAAAGCATATGTTTTCTTTACAATTTTTCTAGCTATCAACATTATAACAAAGATAAAAAATGACTTTCAGACATCTCAGCCTGTCTTTTCTTTTTACATTAAATGTCAGCAAAATCAAAATATTGATTCAGTGGCATTAGAATGATTTCCATGGTAACCAGCTTCTATTTAAGTAGGGGATTATGACTTCCTTGTGGATAAAAGTAAAAAGAACTGGACTTGTAGCAAAATGGTTTTTCAGAGTAGGAGGAAAAAAATAAAACAACTTGAACACAAACAAAAAAATCACATACCAAGAAAAGTATAAATTTGTGTTTAAAAATTCTAATTTTGTCACTTTAAAATATGCATTTACTACTCTATTTTAGGATCTCCTACAATAATAACACCTTTAAAATATATATACAGTGGAGAACATAAACTGGCAATTAGTATACTATAAATATTTTAATTACCCTTTTCTATTGCTTCAGTCTGGTACCTGCTTATTTTGAGGAAAGATTAGATGAAATAAAAAAGAGTTACCTAGAAAGAATGAGAGGTCCTGCAAGCTCTGTCTCATGTGTGATTCAGCAAAAGCAGGGACTGTGCAACTGACAGCAGCCAAACCAATTCCTCAGGTAAATACATACATCCCATTCTCAATAATGTCATTGTTAGAAATGCCCTGTGATGTGGGCAAAATATACTGTATTTAGAATCAGCAGGCAAACATTAACTTTAAGCAAATGATACAATGAAACTGTTTCTTTACTCTTAAAATGATTAAAAAAACTGAAAAGTTGATCATGCACTGTCTCCCTCATGGCCTTATGATAACTTGGTGGGCTAAAGCAAATAGTGGGGTGTGGTAAAAAGAAATTGCTATCTAAATAGAAGTTAATACTATTTCAAATGTGCAGTTACCACCTATTAATGGGCCTGAATAACATGAGACTTCGGTTTGGTGCAGCACATGTATTAACAACAAATAGGAAAGGAAAATAAAAGACACACAGACTCAGTCTACGTGTTAGAGTCTTAAACATTTACACATGGCTATCATAAAAAAGATGAAAGATAACAAGTGTGCTATAGAAGATGTAGAGAAAACGAAACTCCCACACACTGTTGGTGGGAATGTAAATTAGTACAGCCATTATCCAGAACTATATGGAGGCTCCTCAAAACATTTAAAATAGATCCAACAATACCACTATTGGGTATATATATCCAAAGGAAATAACGTCAGTATATTGAAGATATATATGCATTACCATGTTTATTCCAGCATTATTCACAATAGCCAAGAAACAGAATCAACCTATGAATCCATCAACAGAGGAAAGGGTAAGGAAAATGTGATATATATACACAATGAAATATTATTCAGCCTTAAAAAATAAGGAAATCCTGTCATTTGAGACAACACAGATGAACCTGGAGGACATTATTTTAAGTGAAATAAGCCAGACATAGAAAGATAAATAACCTGTGATCTCACTTGCATGTGGTGTCTAAGAAAGTTGAACTCAAGTAGAGTAGAATGGTGGTTACCAGGGGCTGGGGGCTGGGTTTTGGGGAAATGTGGGTCAAATTATTCAAAATTTCAGTTAAATGGAGGAATAAGTTCAAGACATCTATTTTACAGCACGGTGATTATAGTTAATAACAATGTATCATATTCTTGAAAATCATTTTGGTTTTCATGCCTCCATTTGCTCAGCAAATGCTTTGAATGTCTACCCATCGTACTGGGGCTCTATCGAATACAACAGAAGTGGTCCTTTCCCCGGTGTTGCCTATGATCGATTTTGTTTCCAACTCTCCAGCTTAGCCTGTTTTACTCTATCTGGGTCACGGAGCCAGCAATGATCTAAAGGAATGATTTCTAGAAACCAGAAAATCTGGCATGACAGCCTGTGAGTTTCTTCCATGTGATTAGTTGTTTAGCTAGGGAAGAAATAGTTTAACACATTTTAATAGTGTTGTTTTTCCTGTTGCTCTTTGGCGATTTGGTGTTAACAATTTAAAGGTGCCCAAATCTGATTTTCTACCAAAGTAAAGCTTCAAAAACAACCTTAGGGCATTTGAAGAAAGAGGATAGGAAACAAGTTAAGTGAGCTGATTACCTTGGGGAACTTACAGATTTCCCGGGTCAGAAACTTAAATCAGCATGAGTCAGGGCCAGCCACATACTCAACTTTGCTTTCTGGTACCAGTCCAAATCTCTAACACTTATAAGGTACTCATAACATTTTTTTTAAAAATAAAGATTATTCTGGAGTACTACTCTACTATAAAAAAGAACGAAATACTAACATTCAAAACTACATGGGTGGACTTAGAGAAAATTATAGTAAGTGAAATAAGTCAGGCACAGAAAGAGAAATACCACATGTTCTCACTTATTTGTGGGAGCTAAAAATAAATAAATAAATAAACAAACAAACACACAAAGAGTAGGGGGGAAGAAAACACAACAATCACGAAAATTCCTTGAACTATTTAAGTCAAGTGAACAGATACGATGTTGGGGGGGGGGACGAGAGGAATGGGTAAAAGGGCATGAAAATCAACTGCAATGTATATCGAGAAGTAAAATAAAATAATAATAAAAAAAGATTATTCCTTTTACAACCCAGTCTGACCTAGTAGAAAAGCAGGGCTTTAGAAGCAAACAGACCTTGGTGTCACATCAGTGCTGCCTACATTTAGCACTCTTTCTGTCAGCCTCAGTTTCCTCACTTGTAAATGACAATAGCAATATTGACCTTTTGCCATGGGCAGAATTCTGAGATGGTACCCAAGGTTCCCCACTCCCTGTTTTATTTGCCTTGTATATTCCTTGGACGTGACTCGCTGTTTCTGGCTTGAGGATGAAGGGGACAATGTGGCAAGGCATGTGGGCAGCCTCTGAGAGTTGAGAGCAGCCCTGGCTGAAAATCAGCAAGAAAACAGGAACTTGGTCCAATTACTGCAAGGACCTGAATTCTGCCAACAACAAGAATAAGCTTGAAAAGTTGATTTTCCCCAGAACCTCCTGACGAGGACTCAGCTCAGCTGCCCCTTGATTTCAGTTTGTAGGACTCTAAGCAGGGGAGACCAGCATTCTGGGTTCTGTTGTGTCCAGACTTTTGATATACAGAAGTGGGAGCAAATAAAGGGCATTGATTTCTAAGCTGTTAAATGTGTGATAACCTGAAAGCAGCAGTACAAAAGTAATCCGTCTTATAAAGTTGTTAGGCAGAAAAAAGTGAGCTAGAAAAGCACCTGTCCTAGTGTCTGGCAAAGAGCAGATGCTCAGTAAGCTGCTTCCCTTCCTCTCTCAGTGCTGGGCTGTATTCTCAGCTGTCAGAGGATGGTTAAGGTGATGACAGTCACGTCTGAAACTTCTCTGGCTATACCTTGAAGATAAATGAGATGGTGGAGTCTCAGAAAACACTGACATATTAGGCCCTTTGAGTATCTGCTTAGCTTTTGCTGAATTTATTTGGCTTTTTTCCTAAAAGGGTTTTTCCTTTCTCACCAACAGTTTTTGTTCCTTCAAAGGTTTCAGCAATGGATTTTCTGGTGGCTTTTTGACTGGTTCCTTTAGATGACTGCACTTGTCTGCTGAGTGCCTTTGTTCACGTAACAAATGGCACTTATACTTCACAGCACGCTCCGGAGAAGTGCTCAAAGCCCAAGTTAGTGCTACACGAATATAACACAAAGCAAGCAGAAAGCAAGCTCTCAACATGGCCATTGTTTTGCAATTGGATAGTGTTCTAGTTCGTATTCTTGCTTATTTTGTGACGAGGAGAGGTAGGAGGTTACCACCGATGGCCCACATTCCTGGATTTCTCTTTCCAGGTTGGCAGAAGCAGAAGCTGCTAGGCTTCCTAGTGTAAAACCCATCTGTCAGACCAAGTGTGGCTCAGATGGAAATGGAGTTATACATCTACCGTGTGTGATCTTTTTCTAAATTACCCCGAGGCTCATGGATGAAACAGTTGGCAAGTCAAATCACCCTGCAACACCTCTTTTTCTCAGTCCTTACCATGGTTATTGTCTAGTCCAAAGAACAGCCCAGCCTCTCTCATGGTCTCATCCAACACTTTTCTATTAAGACTCTTGCATTGGCCTAACTTGTCCCGGTGTCTTAGACTCATAAGAGGACTCATAATCCCTGTTGTTGGCACAGATGGATTCTTCCATGACACACCAACAAGCCCTAAATACCTGGGTGTCTATTGTGATCAGGACATTGATTTGAGGATTATTCTATTTCTCTGTTTGGCTTTCCTTTTTTTCCCCATAAAATGGAGTTCATTCCTTCTGCAAAGTGCCTGGATGATTTTATTAGGTCAAAAGTTGGAAAATCCCATTTATTTTGGTTTCAGCCTTACCTGGAAGATGTGAGAAAATAGGTTCTTAGTTCAGCAGCCCTAGGGCCAATGAACTTTTAGAACATAAAGATTCAGATGAAATATTGACACCAGAATAGTGCAGATATTAAAGTTCTAATGTGCATACACATCAGTCTAGTTGACCCTCACTGCTGATTTTCCTAGTTGGTGGGCTCTCATGTTGATTGAGTGCACTAACTTGATGAAGCACAGTCCCCTGTCCCCTGAAGCCCCAGATGGCTGTGGGCCAGGTAAGGCACAGCATCCTTGGCTTGATACAGCAAATGTGCTTCCCTAGTGCTATGGCCCTTTATTTCCCCAGAATCCTTGGGTTTTAGGGACTTGTGATGGTAATTTATGCTATGTACCTTCCTGATCTTTCTGCCTGTTCAGTAGCATTTTCATGCTCTATAAAAATGAAACTATGTGTTCCCAAGTTATGCAACTTCTTGATTTCAACAACTGCATCCATTTCCAATAATGGCTAAATGGACTTCAGAAAGCAAGTGCCTGTGAATGAAGTGGGGATAAGGCACAGGACCGAATGTAGCCCTCATTGCAACTTTCGCCATGGTCTCTGTTTCTGTCTGGGCCTCCAACTTGGATAGAGATCTATCTCTTCATTGCATTTCTACTGAAACATTAGAGAATAATGCAGAAAATTACTAGATTACCAATTACTAAGACTTTGTAAGGAATTTGGAGGAAAGGAGTTCATAGCCTGTCTTGCTTAAATGACCTACATCTCTTCACCTCTCTTCCCATGAAAGCTTCACCCCTCCTCCATTTCTACAGACTTCAGTCTGGTTCCTAAGTTCTGAAGAGGACTGAGACCACCGTCCTCAGAAGGCAGTTCATGGCCTGCCTATACTTACATAAGCTTGTTCCCTGGGAGTTTACTTAGCCCCATCCCAATCCTTCCAACCCCAGTCAGTGTCTTTCTGAGAGTATTTCTGATAAAAACATTTTTTTCCCAGTTGACTACATAAAGCATTTGGTACTTTACCAAACTGTTAAAATATTTTTTTTTATTTTAAGAAAGTGACCTCATCTCCTTTATACCCGCACTCTCTGTCTCATAGATTTAATGATAACGGGAAGGAATCTTTCTCTTTTTTTTTTTGTCTTTTTTGTCTTTTTCCGTGTCCGGCAACGGATCGCAACCCTCAGTGTTGCCCCCGTACCGGACCGGGGACCGGCAACGGGATTGCAGCCCTCGGTGTTGCTCCCGCGCCTCGCTCAGCCAGTGAGCGGGAACCGGTCTGCATGTGGGATCCGAACCCTCAGGCGGGAGCGCCGCCACGCTTCCCAAGCGGCGCACTATCCAGTGCGCCACCGGGCCTTTCTAATGGATGAACTTCCCCCATTCAATAAAGCATGCTGAAAATGGGAGTAACTCATCCATCCTGCACCCATGGGCTGGCGGCTCCCTCAGACCACCAGACTGCCTCCCTTCTTTCTTGGCGGCTGCTAACAGGCCTTCTGCACATGCTTGCTCTGCTGCCTCAACTCTCATTTGTTCCAGGTCCACCATTTAATGCTCTCTGATGCTGCCCTCACCATGCCATGGAATCAAATCTTGGGAGCCTCTATCCTGTGTTTTTTCTCGTTAGCATTTTGCACTATGAACTCCCATATTTCCTAAATCCTCTGCTCCTTGGTTTCCATGCATGGCCCTCTTCTGGTTTTCTTCCTCTTACTACTCTGTCAGTCTGCTTTGAAGGCATCTCCTGTTCTGCCTGATTCTTAAGTGCTGATGTCTCCAGACTGTCTTTGGCTTTCCTATCTTCTCATTCTAATCTTTGTGAATAAATAAGTCATGACTTCTACAGATTGTCCATGTATAACTGAATCTCTGGACCAACAGCTGTCTGTAGATATGAGGAGAGTCTTCAACGTCATAGTATCCACACTCCCCCAATCATTTCCTCCATATTTCCTATCTTGACATCCAAGTTAGAAATGTTAGAGCCTTATCAGGTTGAGCTCCTTACCTGACCTCTAGTCAATCATCAAGTCCAGCCAGTTCTGCTCCTCTCATGTCTGACTCTCTCCATTCATTTGCACTTTACTCTCCTATCACAGGCCACCTTTGTTTCACACCTGGATCATTGCATGGACATCCAACTGGTCTCCTTTCCTACAGCCTCACTTTCCCAAACCCATCCTCTCTACCACTTCCAGAGAGGACTTTTCTCACATGCACATCCCTTTATGGCACTATTCTGCTCATGATTTCTTCTGATTATGTCACAGTCCTGCTCATTATCTACCTGATAAAAGTGGACTCATTAGCATGACCTTTATCAACTGATCCCTGCCTGCTCCCAGATCCACATCTCCCACCATTCATGCCTCTCATAGCAGACCCAAACTACCTAATTTTCTCTAAAGAAGCCAATCTTGTTCCTGCCTCTGTACCCTTGCGTGTGAACTTTCCTCCTCTGGAATGTCTTCCCCAAATTAATCTTTACATCAAATTTCTACTCATCTTTCAAGGTTCCAGGTCAATTGCTACCTTCTGTGTAATAACTTCCATAAGCACATTTATCTGCAATTGAACTATGCTTTTTGCAACTTCATTATATCTGCTATTATATTTTATTCTGAATATTTACCTACCTTTTTTTGTATCCTAGTGGGTCTAAGCACTCCTTAAAGATGTGGACCTTGTCATTTTGCCTTTATGCCTTCACTGCCTACCACAGAGTAGGGCTTAATAGGTAATACTGTATGGCAATATTTTTCATTGTGAACATTTTCATAAGTAAGTATTCCAGGAGACTAACTGCTATGTAGAGTTAATGCACTCTCAGGCATCTTGAATGTAGGAAGAAGTTCAGGCATTTGGAGAGCTTAGAGGAACACCCTGCTGATTCATGATCTGCAGAGCATGCATATTGTCCCTCCATATATCACTTCATGCCCAGCTTTGTTTGTCACGCAATAACCATTCTCCATTCTGAATGATTTAAAAGATGAGATGGCTTGGCTTGCTCTCAGGTTTGTAAAACTTTGTGTTTCTTCTGTTGCTTTGCATTTCCAAATCTTGATGAATACACAAATGAATTATAGGGTGTAGCAAAGAATATTGTTGACAGGCTGTAACATGTTGTTGGCACTGTGTACCTTTTAGTTTATCCAAATGATGTAAATCAAAGAATGAATGTCCAACATGTGCCATTCAGATAAGGTTAAAAAAATAAGTTTCTCAATTAAGATGAAAAAGAGAACTCAGATTTCTTTTCATTCAATGACATTTGGATGTTAATTTTAATCTTTCCCATGCTTATACATTTCAGGGTTTTACTTAGCCATTTCTATAATATTCTTAGAGACCAGGTATATTCTTTCAGATTAATTATGCTTTTCCATTCCATAGGCATCCAGCTTTTGAGCAGCTCTTCATTCTACCTTAGAGAAGAGTGTGTAAAACCATTTTTTTGAAAGGCAGAGTGACTACGTGTGTGCATAAATCTTGCCTTTAATTGACCTCAGTGAAGCATACACTTATTGCATAAAGAGTGTTTTGATTTTATGGCCCTATGTCTGTACTGAGAGCTTCTATAATGAGTTTCTTTCTATATTTTTTCTTGTTGAGTGGGAGGGTAGTGATTTAAGACTAGCTCTTTTTTAAAATTTATTTTTTGCTATTAATATTTATTGAATTAAGTTGACTACATGAAGCAGAACATGGGAAGACATCATCCTTTGGAAACTTCAGCTTTCTGACAACTTCATCTAACCAGAACAGCTGAAAACTAAGAATAATAAAAAAGACTCTTGGGAAGCCAAATTCCTTCTTCTTGCACTAAAGCTTAAGAATTTCAGTTTTAAAATTTTATTTATTATTTTTATTTAGTGTAAACTTGTTTTCATGTCTCTAACCCTGTAACACATTAGAGGTAATGGATAAGCATGGGAACAGGAACAGAAAGGACTACTACCTAATACTAAGCAAAGTTTAAAGAATTCACACTTCTGGTATCAAGTTAAAGAGCACCGCCCACTCAGAAGGCCTTGGTTATGATCTGTCCTGTATTGCTTTCAGTTTTTGTAGTGATAGATTTGAGGATGTCATTAGCCAACAAATACTTATTGAGTATCTACTATATGCCAGGCACTATTCTAGGTAATGAAGAAACAGGAAGGATATATCCTATCTTCTAAGAGTCATTATAACCCAGCAAGGGCCACTGACAATCAAACAAGCAGTCACAATAAAGTGGGATCAGTGCTTTGGAAGGGGAGGTACAAGGTATATCATGAACATAGATCAAGGGCACATACTCCAAACTAGAAGAGTCAGAGATGGCTTCTCAGAGGAATTGTCTTAAATTATTGAAAATAGGATGCAATATAATTTAAAATATTTGTTATAAAAATGTTTAAAACGAAGAAGTATGTTGCTACTTAATGAGAATGCTCTTATACCTTCAAAAAGTGTGCCAAACTGAACTGAGTTATAACCTTGTAATTCCAAATAACCAAAGTTCAACTCTCCGTATATGATCTTTATTTGGAGAGTACAGATGTTTATTTTATCTTATGTAGTCTTCCATCCCTATGAGAAAGGCCTGGGCTAACTTTAAAACAAAGTTAAGAGTACATAGAGATAAAATTCAAATCAGAGATACTCACTTTTGTATAGTAAAAAGATCTTGCTCCCATATGTTAAATAGTAGGAAGAGAGATGAAAAGTAGAAATGAAATGAAAATTAGAAATAAAAGTTGCCTGTTTGCTATGGCTATTTGCATGGTATATAAGCTTTGGAAAGGAAAAGGACATGTATCAAGGAAGCCAGAGCTATATAGATCTGTTCCTTAGCTGGCATGTTCTCTTATGTGCTTAACCAAAATTTAGAGTTCAATGACTGTGGAAATCATTGTTTTAGCAACATATGCGAACTGGCTTGACAAGCAATATAAGTAGATTAAATGTAAAATTAATTGCCACACTCAAAAAATAAGTGAGTACAGAGTTGCTGATTTGGTTAAAATGGCTAAATGAACATAGAAATGTTGAAACAACATTCTTACATGGTGGTAGAAGAAAAGATTGTGTCTCAGGGAACATATATAGCGATAAGCAGCTTATGCAATTTACAACGTAGGACAAGTGAAAGGATTAGCATCTGCTTCAGTCCCCAAAGTGTATGGAAATCCTGACTGTAGACACTTAAAACAGGTTAAATTTCCCCAATATAGTCATTCTTCAGAGAGACAGCTTCTTTTCATCCATGTGAATTTTTTCTTCAACAAATATTTATTGAATCACTACTGTGTGCCAAGCACTCTTCTAGGAGTTTGAGATACATCCATGGGCAAAAGTGAAAATAATGCCTACCTTCAAGGTGTTTCTATTCTAGCAGAAGTAAGCAGTTAATAAACAATAAACATGGTACATCCATAAACCAGCTAGCATGCTGGAAGTTAATCACTGCTATGGAAGAAAGAAAAATCCAGAAAAAGCTAGAGAGATCCAGAAGGGAATTTTAAGTAGAGAGGGCAGGAAAGACTTCATCCTGATATTGGAGCTATGACATTGTATCAGTGCAGGCCCAATCACTAGAGAGAAACCATACAGTAATTGGAACAGGGAATGTTTATTGTAAAGAGTCATTACCTATAACAGAGAATTTAAGTCACAGGGGATCAGCTGGTAACAAATAAAGCAAGCCGCGAAGAATGTAAGACTAGAAGGTATAAGGAGTAGTCACTCCCCTTAGGACTGAGATAAAGAACCCTCCTGTTAAGGGATGAGATCCAGACTTTGTTGGGAGGACATAGTTGTGCATTGCTGGATGGCAGAGACATTGCTATGAAACTGTGCAGGCAGAACTTGCTGGAAATTCACCCTCTGGAACTTGCCAGAAAACCATCCTCTAGGTTTCTGGAGAAAGCTCTTCCTGGGGTTTTCTCACCAGGAAATCTACTACAAGATTGCCTGGGGACAGCAGGAAGTTGACGGCTTTTAGATGTTTTGGGAGATAGATGCCAGAGGAGCTGCACTTTCTGCAGGAGTTGAGCGAGGAGAAGCCCCCTGTACTGCAGGAACTTGCCCAGTGAGATGCTGGGACCAGGAAGCAAAGCCTTTTCTGATGCAATGTCTCTCAGCTTCCTCTACTGACAAAGCTTATTGTTGGGACAGCTGGCCCAGGAGAACATATTTATAGGACCTAGATTTCTTGTCACAAGTGGGAAAAGAAGATGGGTTTGGAGCTGAGAGGCAATCAATTGATAAGCACTGCACAGACAGTAAGGTGAGCAGTGATAGATGTGGTTGTCTTGAGTCAGAGTGTTCTAAGTAAAGAAATCAGTAGCTGCAGAAGCCCAAGGCAGGAGGGCACATAACAAGGAGGTTAGTGCTGGGGAGCATTTTGGATGAAAAAGGTAAAACCAAGAAATGAGATCAGAGAGGAAGAAGAAGGTGTGACCCTGGAGAGCCATCCTTACAGGCTGTCTGAGGGCTTTGGGATTTACTCCGAGGGAGCCATTAAGGGGTCTGAGCAGAGAGTGACACAATATATTTGAGGAGAACCATTGTGGTGACTGTTGAGGATAGATGCATAGGGGTCAAATACCTAATCAGGGAGACCAGTCAGGAGGCTGTTGCAGTAATACAGGTGAAATACGGTGGTTGCTTAGACCAGGGTGGGAGCAGTGGAACTGGTGGTAAATAGTGGAAAAGTGCTCTTTCCTGTTGAAGCAGCTGTTCATATTCCACCTCTACTCCTTCCTTATTGGGGATAGAGATAGAGAAAGATAAAAATTTAGATATAGACACAGATATAGATATACTCAGGATATATACGTCTTAACTATGAAAAAAATTTCTGTGAGCAAAGGATCCTAGAACACCATATAGATGAAGTCTCATTAAATGTTTGCTGTTGCTTACATTTACATTTTTTTCTTGCAATATGAAAGATTGTAAGCCACCAGTGAGTTTCGGTAAAAGATCTGTAGATACTTCAATTATAAATATAGCAGCCAGAGCTATTTTATCAAATAAATCAATGCAAGAGTTGTATTTAGCTTTTATATTTCTCAAGCACAGATCTAGTTTAGAACTTGTCTGAGAGAAAGGCCACCCTCTAGATCAGCCTCCAAACTCTCTCTGGCCGCCTCTGTTAGCCAACCATGCATTCCTGCTCCGGTTCACCCACGGCTCTGCCACATGTCATAGAGCACAGTATTCTGAGCCTAAGCTTTTCCCTCCTCCCTGAAAATGCACCTCCTTCCTGCCCCCTGCCATTTCTTATAGCATTACCTGTTTTGAAACGCTAGCCTACTTCCCCCTGGCCTTTGGAAAATTCCTCATGTCCTTCACATTCCTGCCTCAAAATTTCTCTAAGTGAAGACTTACCCACCTCTTCCCATAACTGTATTTTTCCAAAATTAAACATTCTTTTCTAGGTGTACCCTTCCTAGAAAATAGAGTGTGGCCACTCTTGGCATTGCTAGCATTTCTGTATGACCATCTACTCCTTTAAATTGTGTATATTTAAAAGTCTTACTATTCTTTATATCCCTACTGTATTTCCTGAAGCATACTACATTAAATATATATTGAAGTTGATCTTTATTTATTTGGAAATAAAATTGCAGAGATTAACAGTAAGTCTACTCATCAGGTATATGTTACCTAATAATAGTTAATTCTTATGAACTATTTTTCACCATTACATGCCAGCTTAAGTCTGTTATCAGTAATTACTCACTCCACGGGAGTATTTTGAACTGGAAAGAAATTCTTTGCAACATTCAATATTATTTGTGGCATTTCCTACCTCTAAAGACACAATAAAAGCCACATTTTATTAATGAAGCACAATTATTTTCCCTTAGCCCTTGGACTTCTAGAGACCGTGACACTAGATAGGCCAAACTCTCTCTGATCCTTGATCTTCTAGTGCTTCCAGAACACATGACATGTGAAATATGCATATGCTTTTAATAAGTAGTTATTAATACTTAAGTTGTCACCAAATATGTGCTTAAAAAAATGTCTGTGTGTTAAGCAATGTACCCCACTCTTCAATCACATAATGTTCATGTGTCTTCAAAGAGGTGGAGGTTTACTGCAGATGTCAAGTTTCCTGAAATACTAAAATTATGCTATATAAGAGCAAAACAAGAATGCAGAGAGAAGTAAATGAAGAGCATTTTATAGCCATATTCTGTAGAAACATTGAGGGGAAAATAACTAGAAGACACCTGATAAGGAGGAGAATAAACCAGTGCTGCAATGAGAATCTGCAACTTGACAGGAGAACTTTCTATGTTGGGAAATGCCTCTGAAAACATTTATTTCAACCTGAGAACTCTCCATCTTAAGGGATAATTTTGAGCTAAATTATTTCATTACTTTAAAGTAATCAGCCAAGAGAGATACTGAATTGTTCCTGTAATGAGAGCAAAATTTTTCAGAACTTGGCTATTTGAAATAGTTTTCTCCACTTTCTAGAATGGTACTTGAATACTACCTGTTTTTTTATAGACATGTTTTTATTTTGTCTCTACTATCACATTTTTTGAGTTGTAAATTATGCATCTATGTGACTGTTTTCAACTGTAACCAGTGAACTCCTGTAAGACAAGAATCGTATTAATAGAATATAGTGTTTGGTGCTAGTAAGTACCCAATTAAATGATTTTTGAAAGAATAAGTGAGAGAATCAAGCATAGCACTGATGATTCTAGATTGAGCAAATGTATATATGATGAATTATTACCATGAAAGGAAAGATTAGTAAGGAACTATGTTTCAGATGGATACGCTTGAGATACTTGTCAGAACCTTGAAAGAGAATGCCGAAGATCAGAAGGTCTAGAAACCACCCGCATGGAACTCAGGTGCAGGGGGAGAAGCCAAGAAAGAAAATGGGGGAAAGGGAGCTAGGAAGTCAGGAGGAAAACACGAAGTACTTTAGAAGCCAAGAGAAAAAAGGGTTTTAAGATACAGTGATCAATGGTGATAAATCATTGAGAGCTTAACTAGGTTAAGGACAGAGATGAATCTATTTGATCTGGCAATATAGTAGTCATTGATTATCAGTGAAAAAATAATTTGGAGAGTGGTAGAGGAATTTCTCAACAAATTTGAGGGGGGTTGGACAGAAAATAGACTGTGAGGAAGTGGAGAGAGCAAACACCAATTTTTGAGAAGGTTGGCTTTGAAGAGAAGCAGAAAAATGGGGTGGTAGCTGCAAGGAGAAGAGGGATGAAGGTAATTTATGTATATAAATTCTTGTGTGAATTATGGGAGGAATGGGAACATGTTAGAATGGTAATGAGGAAGGTCCTGAAGAGAGGGAAAGACTAATGAAGGTGTGAGAGGAGTTCGCTGAAGGGGGAAAGTCCCTGAAAGCAAAGTAGGATGAGAAATACAGCCCATCAAGCCTTGGGTGGGATTAAGGCTTTTTCCTCTGCTCTCAAAGAAGAGAACATGAGGAATTGGGTATAAATTTTGGTTTGGTTCTTGATCTGGTGATGAGAATAAAAGGAAATTTCTCTCTAGTGTGTTCCAGTTATAGATTGCTACATAACAAACTACTTATAACATTGTGGCTTAGCAATGATTTATTTCTCATTATTTTGGGGTTCAACTGGATTCAGGTGGGTAGTTCTGCTCCATGTGATGCAGCTGAGGGCACTCATGGTACTGTCTTCAGCTGGGAGCTTGGCTGGGAGATGGTTTTTCAACGTGTAGCATCTCTCTCTCTGCGGCCTTGCATGATTCAGTAGTAACCTCTACAGCACGGCAGCTGGCTTGCAAGAGCAAGCATTTCCAAGAGGACACACCTGATATACAAGTATTTATCATGGTTCTGTTTTCTTCATACTTACTGATGTGCCATGGGCCACACAAGTCACACACGGACAAGGTCAGAGTTAATGTGGAACAGACTAGGCAAGGACATGCATACCAGGAGGTGAAGTTCATGGGGGTCAACCGAAGTAACTATTTATCACAGGTTGTTTCTATTTTCTTAAACAAAGCAGTGTTATCTATTAAAAGTTAGCTGGGAAAGAAATACAAAAAAGTCAGACTGTCATGGGAATTGGAAAGACATAATAATATTCTGGGCCAGTGCTGAGTGCCTGCATGAGCTGTATCATATCTATAATACATAATAGCATCAATCATCTATCAAGCAATCTTCTATTATTGCAATTCTGTGTGGTATGCTTCAGGGCTAAATGTCTCACTCTGAAAGAATGTGGACAGCAGAAAAGTGACACTGTATGTAATATTTATCCTTTTTTCTTTTAAAGACTCTCTCCTTCTTCTCCTATAAGAATGGACCAACCCATCATAATAAAATTGAATATGTATAATTGCAAGCCATTACATTAAGGGTTTGAAGGTTGATTAATAAAAGGTATTAGACACTGTTTTTAGCCTCAAAATTTTTACTTTAAAAGTTGAGGAATTTATAAATAATTGAAACACTTCTATTATGTAGGCATTTATTGCTTCTTTACTTTTCATTTATTTCTCACATAATTTTGCCTCATTTACTGAATTTAATGGAAGTTTGTCCAGAATGTGAAGATTCCCTCACATTTACAAACTTTCCTACTTGCTTCTAGCATTAGTCCATGTTCACTCACAAATATAGATATTATAGACTGTACTTGCTTTTTAAACAGAGAATTTCATGTAAGGAAGAATTTGACAGATGTGCAAGAACTGGAAAGGTAAAAGAAGGACACAGAGGTAACCAGAAGTAGTAACTGTAAGAAGAAGCAACCATCCTGTTATGGACTGAATGTTTGTGCACCCTGCAAATGCATATGTTGAAATCCTACCCCCTAATGTGATGGCATTAGAAGGTGGGGCCTTTGGGAGGTGATTATGTCAGGAAGGTGGAACTTTCACAAATTGCATCAGGCCCTTCTAAGAAGAGAGAGCTTACTCTCTCTCTCTCTGCTCTCCACCATCTGAGGACACAAGAAGACAGCAGTCTGCAAACCAGGAAGAGGCCCTCACCAGAACTGACCATGCTGGTGCCCTGGTCTCAGACCTTTAGCATCCAGAATTGTGAAAAATAGATTTCCATTGTTTATAAGTCATCCGGTCTATGGCACTTGGTTACAGCAGCCAGAAGCTACTCAGACATATCCTTTGGGAGCAGAGGGAGTTTAGACCCCAAAGCTTGGAGGAAGGGCTCTAACAACAGGCCTGTGGAGCTCTGAAGAGGGGGCACTGCCACTGCCACCTCTAAGGTACCAGGATTCTGGTTCTGGAGCAGCTGGAAGAACCTGGAAACTGGAACCAAATGCTACCCCTGTGGTGAAAAAAAAGAAGCAAAACAGGAAGAGACAAGTTCCTTCTTCCTCTTCCAAATGTTCTCCCTTCCTCTAGTGTCTCCTGTTCAAACATCCAACAGGGATCACCTCGCAAAGTATAAACATTGTTTGCAAAGTCCCAGCCCCAGAATCACAGAGCTGGACATGGGAGGGTGGGATTGGAGCTGAGCAACAAAATCTTAACACCCAGCACAGTTCCATATGGCCATTGTCGCCATCTGTCTCTCCAGTGGTGTAAGGGTGGGAGGGAGGTAGCACAGCCAAGAGGAAGGAGACTGTATGTCTTGATCATTTGCATTGGAAATACATTATCACACTGGCTCCAAAGAAAAATTGGGCAAGTGCTTTTTGTTCTTCTTTTTTATAACATAACTACTGTTTTAAAGGTTCCGGTATGTGTACATGTCTTCCATTTTTGGCTTAAGATGGAGCAATAAAGTGGATCACCATAAAAGTTGATGAAACAAATATTGAAAAAGAAAAGATAGAAGTGTTCCCTAAAAATAAAAATAAATTTAGATATTTAATTTACCAATAGTAATCTGATTCTTTACTTCCATTACTAATACTTTTGTACACTAAATTTTCCATTTTTCAGTGGCAATAAAAAACAATAAGCCAAACAATATATATTCTAAAGCAGCCCAAGATGTTCTTTACTGTTTCCTCCTATGGCCTTAATACAAACTATTTGTATTATAGAAATATTCCTCAATCCAAAAACATCTATAAAACTGTCATCGGAAAACATCTATCTTGATAACAACTAAAGCACAGATCATGGGAATTTTGAGCAACATTTGTGAAATAATCACAGCTTTCTAAATACAACATTATAGCAGCATATAGAAACTGCAAGCATTTCCCAGTTTTCCTTCACATATTTTTATCTTTATTTATTTTCTATACAAAATATGTTAATGCTTTTGGAATGATTTTTGGAGGATAATTTGTAGACCAACATAATCATGTTCAAGCTTTAATCCAGAAGGACTTATGTTTTGACCAGCCACTCGGAAGGAGGTGTGAGCAGCCAAAATAAATATAGGCTAGGGTGGGAGGGAAAACAGGCATTATGTTTCTTATGTTTTAAAAATACATTTTGTACACCTGAGTTAGGTTTTTATTCTATTTTCTCTTCCTTCTCTTTTTCAAATTATTTGTAGGAAAAAGTAAGATCCAATTTGGGCTAATCAATGAAACAATCTTCTTTTCCTTTTCCTGAGGCTAATCTTTTTTAGAGTTGCTACCACAACCAAAGGTTCGATGCTGTTAAAATTTATTAGTCATAGTCCTAGGTTAATAGTAACATACTTGACTTTTAGGGGATACTAGAACGTCCAGACTTATTGCTTATCCATCTAGTTATCAATGGTAAATGGGTAATTAATGAATCTGGTCCATGTGCCAACAAATGCTGCAGTAGGTTTTCCCAAGGGCATGATAGGATGCCCTGATCCAACCCACAGAGGACCACTGCCTCAAAAATCTGTGTAAGCCTCCTGAGTTCTCGTCTACTTCTGCCTGATAATAATAACCGCAGTCAACTCATTTCGAGCTGATGTGAGGAAAATAGGAGCCCTAGAATTTCCAGAATCACTTTGTGAGCTGGTCAGGGAATAAATTGGTTGGGTTTGTTTCTACTTCTCTCTGTACTCACTTTTCCTAGACTACAATCACCAAAATATCAAGGAGTGCTCCCTTCCAACCCCACAAATCCTAATACGACACCCCAACATTCCTTGCCCTGCCTTTTTGTTTCTTTAAGCAGTCAAGACCTTCTCATGTATCATAATTTGCCTATTTATGATGATGGTCTATATATAAACTCTATAAGGGCATATGCACTACTAATATATAAACTCTCTCAGGGCAGGGATCTCTTCACTGATGGAATGTCACCAGCTAGAACACCTAAATATTTTTATTTGTTACATTTATTGATATAAATGAATTTAAAATGTTACCATATCAGAAAGCTGGCTTTTTTTTTTTAAGCAACCATTTTCTTTTGGAGA
>NW_007727369.1:252053-255356 GCF_000696425.1 Galeopterus variegatus | reverse complement strand
AATACCACACCCCAACATTCCTTGCCCTGCCTTTTTGTTTCTTTAAGCAGTCAAGACCTTCTCATGTATCATAATTTGCCTATTTATGATGATGGTCTATATATAAACTCTATAAGGGCATATGCACTACTAATATATAAACTCTCTAAGGGCAGGGATCTCTTCACTGATGGAACGTCACCAGCTAGAACACCTAAATATTTGTATTTGTTACATTTATTCATATAAATGAATTTAAAATGTTACCATATCAGAAAGCTGGCTTTTTTTAAAGCAACCATTTTCTTTTGAAGAGCATTCTTTTAAGTAAATAAACATTTTCTGACTCTGAAATAATCGTATGCATATACTTTAATAAGTATGTAATCCATGCAATTTTGTTGCATGTTAAACATATTGTATAGGCTATTACTAGCTGTTACAAACTACATTTTAGTGGCTTAACAAAATAGGAATTTCATTATTGTCCACTTAATGGTCCAAAAATGGGTGTATTTTTCTTGTTGTTGTTGTTGTTTTTAATTTTTTAATTTTTTTTTCTGGAGTGGCTTTCCCCCATGTGATAATTCAGGCACCCAGATTCTTTAATGTTATGACTCTGCTATTCGTAGGTTTCCACAGTCATCAGTGTCCACCTGGCTGAAGGGAAAGAGATGGCTTCTTCATCATCTAGACCTTAAAGTGACAAACATCACTTCTCATCTTATTCCATTAATCAGAACTGTCACATGGATCCTCCTGGGTGCAATAGGTTGTGCAGTCTCTGGTTTGCAGCTACTTCCTAGGGATAGCCCTACACTTTGGTAGGGGAAGAGTAGATTTTGATAGATAGTTAACCATCTCTGCTAAAGCTCATCATCAAACCTTCCTATAGCATGCATCTCAGCCCCTTTCACTTGCTGTATTAGTGAAGTTTTACTGTAATGACAATACATAACAACCAGAAGAATATAATGACTGACAACACTGTCTTTGGCTGTGCTCAACTTTAGACCACAGGTCAGGTTCAGGTCTACTCCAAATGCCTTTTATTCTGAGACCTTGAGGCATGCTTTGCTCATGAGCATAATTGAAAGAGGCCAAGGTAAATCATATATATTTAAATCTTCTTAGATATAGAGTAGATTGGGTCTGTACTAATTTCATTGGCCAGAGCAAGTCACAAGGCCAAGCTCAACACAAAGGAAGTGGGGGAGACTATTACTTCCATGGTGTGTGTGATGTGATGGGGTAGTGAATATCTGATGATAAATTACACTCCCCCTTAGGTTTTAAACAGAGTAAAACAAAACTGGAGCTCCATATGGAAACTCAAGTGGTTTCATCTGCAAACAGAGGATCCACTGAGGTGAGGGATGCAGAATATTCAAAGATCACAGGTAGAGAGAGGCTATTTTGAAATACCAGTTTCCAGAAGCAATCTCTTGTTTTCCTGTCTTTATTTCCACTTCCTGGAAAATGCTGTTTGATTTCTAATATGCAAGAATTCCAACTTTTCTTATGTCCAATATTGCCTTTGTTCTCCAATATTTTGAGGCTCGTTCCTGCTCCAGGAACCAAAGTCATTCTCCTCTCTGGGTTTTAGTTGGTGCTATTATGAGCATGGGAAATGTCATGTGGAATGCTGGCTTCTCTCCATCTGTCTAATTAATAGCCACCCATGGAAAATTTATGGAATCCTGACATTTCTCTAAATACTTCTTTACCTTCTGGATATTGGATATCTTCTTTCTTCTCTGCACCATCCATCCGTCCATCCATCCATCCATCCATCCATCCATCCATCCATCCATCCATCCATCCATCCATCCATCCATCCATCCATCCATCCATCCATCCATCCATCCATCCATCCATCCATCCATCCATCCATCCATCCATCCATCCATCCATCCATCCATCCATCCATCCATCCATCCATCCATCCATCCATCCATCCATCCATCCATCCATCCATCCATCCATCCATCCATCCATCCATCCATCCATCCATCCATCCATCCATCCATCCATCCATCCATCCATCCATCCATCCATCCATCCATCCATCCATCCATCCATCCATCCATCCATCCATCCATCCATCCATCCATCCATCCATCCATCCATCCATCCATCCATCCATCCATCCATCCATCCATCCATCCATCCATCCATCCATCCATCCATCCATTCTTTCAATAATTATTTAATGCCTGCCTGCTATGTGTCAAGCATTCTTTTACAAAAATGGGTTATTGCATAAATAAGATCTCTAAATAAAATCTCCAATTTCACAGGCCTTATATTTTAGTGGATAACAAAGATACATGAGCCAAAACATAAATATGATATCAGAGAGTGCTAATATTATGAATAAATGGAAAAGGGGAAATATGGCTATATGAGGGGAAAGGGTAATATTAAATTGGTACTCAGGGATAGTTTTAATATTTGAGCTGAGAACAAAACAACTCTGCATTTATAATCAAATATGTAATTCTAGTCAGAGTCACCATACCAAAAAAACTGTTAACCTTCTCCTTTTTTCCCTCTTTTCTTCTTCCTGGCATCCGTTTATCACGTTTAAGTTTTCAAGTCACTATAAAAAGGGCTGAATAGAACAGAGTAGAATAGGCTAGGCTGACTGCCAGGGTCTACAGTTTGCCCAGTTATTTTAAGATGAGGTGGAATCACATTGTTTGAAGGGCCTTTATTTTTCTAACAAAGCCACTATTGAGCAAATAAAGTTGAATATTGTTGCCTAATGCATTATAGTACTAGTTTAAAAGATCCAGGGGAAAATGAACAAGAATCTTCAGAAATACGACTTTTTTCCCCTGCTTTTTCTGCCCTGCCTCTGTACTGCTTTCAGTACTGACTTGTCTGATCCTATGGCCTGACACTTAAGGGAGCAGTCTGACTGTGAAGAAGGGACCAGCTTTGCCAACCAACATTAAAGGTATTTTGGATTGTGGTCAAGTATTAACAATGGAGGTAATAAGTTAAGCATTTGAGATTTCTGCCCTTGGCTTCATATCAGTTTCCTATTGCTGCTGCAACAAATTATCACAAACTTAGTGGTTTAAACCAACGCATTTTTTATATGGTGATTTTGCCTGACATGAGTCTCATTGAGCTAAATTCAAGATGTTGGCATGGCTGTGTTTCTTTCCGGAGGATGCAGGGGCAAATCCCTTTCCTTGACTTTTCCACCTTCTATAGGCCACTTAAACTACTTGGGTTATGACATCCTTCTTCTGTCTTCAAAGCCCAGCAATGGCTGGTCAAGTTCTCATGTCACATCTCTCTGACCCTGTTTCC
>NW_007727369.1:243263-251679 GCF_000696425.1 Galeopterus variegatus | reverse complement strand
CACGAATATGGGAAGCATCACCAGATAGAGTCATTCTTTTATGAGACTAACCTGATTCCTAAGAATGGGCAAGGAGAGTAAAAATGTTTTCTTAGCACTACGATGCTATTCAGCTTCTGATCAAGAACTCAGTACATCTGGGGGCCGAGTGCTCTTTGTGACATGTTACCAGAAAGCTCCATCCTGTTTAGATTTTATAACTGGAATTTGAGTTACCCCTTGAGATGCTTCATGACAACCCAGAGAAATTGTTTTTACTATAGTGGGATGTGAGGACTGTTTTTTTTTTTCCTTCTCTCTTTATGTTTTAGCATCATCTTCTTCTGTCTTTTTCATGGATTCCAAATTGTTCTTGGGAGGAAACTCTGGTCAGAATTCTAATTTCAGCTTCTCTTGCTCTGGGGACTGACTTGAGCCTTGTCCTTGATATTGTGATCCTCTAATCATAATCCTGACTTTCTGAAATATGAGTGTCAGTAGAGAAAAGGCTTGCCAACTCCGTTGCTCATTTATCACTGAGAGGATGCTTTTAAGGAAGGTCTTAAATGAAGGCATTGTACAAATGCCAAAAAAAAAAAAAAAAAAAAAAAGCTCTGTGTCTGAAAATTAGGGAAAGCTTCCCATTGTCTGACCTCAATTAGAAAATGCAGAAATATTTCTAAGGATTGCTTTGAGATGCTGTAAGTGGCAGTGGCTTATTATTGGATGTTGGAGTTAACTCTCTCCTACACTGAAGCTCTTTGCCATTAGTGATCCAGTAACCTCATTCCTTTACTGTTTCTCAGGAACTGCTCATGAATTTATGTACGGTGCTCTCCTTAGGCCCTATGGTTGAATTTAAACCTGAACTTCCTGGAAGTGAGGAGGAGTAATTAAGTGTAAAATAAATGGAAGGGACTGTAAACCCTCCAAAAAGATATAGATATATGACTAAAATATTTGAATTGAACCATTTTTTCATTATTACTCTCATAAGGAGCTTTTTAAGATAGATTTCTCCTAATTACCCTTTCATGAATTTTTAATTCCACTGGTATACTGTATATCCGTTTATGTGCTTTACATGTATCAGTACTTTATACATGAAAAGAATAAGATATTTTACCCCTCCCCCAAGAACCAATTTTTAACCTGTTGGGGGAGATATTGTCCCCACTAAGAATGTATAATGTCAATTGAAGTGGCATACTTTATTGTATCTCCTACCCAATTTTATAATATTATAATTACTTATTTTAAAAGTGAAACCTCATTATGACATAAAGATCTTAATATATACATATGCAAAAAGAATGATAAAGAATAACCATTACCCACCCTATCAATCACCCCAAGTCATAGAAAACATTTTCAATATCCATCAAGGTACTTTTTTATGAACTTACATATATACACATAATAATAAATACATATATTACAAAATGTATCTTTGTACAACATGACCATTTTAGTATGGCAATAGGCATATTATCACACTATTATTTTTATCACAGAGTACTACATTATACATCTACAAATGTCTCATAATTTAGATAACCAATACTCTTGTCAGATATTTGTTTTTTCTCACTTATTTTGAGAGAAACAACACTATGATATAGAGCTTTGGACATATCTTTTCATACATGACTGAATGTCTCCTTGGGATCCACACCTGCAAGTGCAATCTTCCAGGCAAAGGTAATGCTCTTTTCAAAGAATTTGATACATGATGCTGAATTGCCTACCAAAACAGGATGGTTTCTATCAAAAATGCATAATCATAGCAAAATGTGGATATGCTCTGGGTGATAGAGTAGTATCTTTCCTACCAATAAAATATTGCACTTACATCCAGATGAGTGAGCATCTTTTTATAGGGTGCAATTATTCAATTGGAATAGAGACTATCTGGAGCAAGCAAGAACTGGAAGGCAATTTGTGATTTGTCAGAATTTTACACGTGTAACTTACTCAGCAAAACTACAGAGGTTTTAGTGGACAGAGGAGTAGGGAAAATGGTTTTAATCTGAGTTGGTTTTGTTTGATCCATCCTAATATTCTTGTTTACTTTTTATTATTTCTAAATTATCTACACCTTTTATCCTAGCTTCTATGAATGGATTTGCTGTAGAAATCAGAGATGGCAGAGACACAGGCAATGAAATACTTTCTAAAAACTGTTTTTTGTTTTTGTTTTTGTTTCTGGTGGCTTCTCATAAATTTGTCAATTCCACAGTTTTTTGAGCAACTAGTAGGTAACAGACATTGCTACAAGTATGGAAGGAGGAGTTTGGTTCTCCCTAAAAACAAATCTCTACCATGATGGAGTTTATGTTCTTGTAGTGGGGAAAAGCAGCAATAAGCCAGTAAACCTAAATAAATAACATGATAATTAGTGATGAATGCTATAAAGTAATTAAAGGAGTGAGAGGTAGAGAGAGGGGGCAGGGGAGTAATCATTTCAGACAAGGTGGTTGGGGAAAACCCTCAGTGATTAGGTAAAATTTGAACAGAATTGAAAAGGAGCTGATAGAACATTCTGGAGGAAGAACCTTCTAGACAGAGGAAAGATCAAGTACAAAGACCCTGAGATCAGAGCATGGTTGGCCATTAGCAATGGGAACGAGGCCGTGTGCTGGAGCAGAGCGAACCCAGAAGAGAAATAGAAGAACGAATCCGGGAAGATAGACAAGGGCGAGTTGATGCCTGGCACTGTAAGACAGTGGGCACTGCACACGCCTCATATTTTGAATCATTGCATAATCCATACAACATGTCTTTTAAAGCTCCTGCTGTGCTCCAGACCCTGGGCTAGACAGTGAGTACAGAACAGAGATGAAGACAGGCACAGCTCTCATGGAGTGAGCCTTCCAGGGCAGGACACAGACAAGCACAGAGGTAATTACAGTTTATTGTGACAGTGCAATTATGGGTGAAAGAGAGAGTGTTAGTTGGAGCACAGAGGAGGAACAATTCACTTAGGTAGTTGCAATGTAAAAATCAGCATATTTTTAATAAAACAATTTTTCTTTTAGTAGCCTGCAGTTATCATTGTATTGTTGCATGTATCATGTTTTTTTGACATTAAATGTTAAATCATTTGCTCATCCCAATGGGTTGGGTCCTGAAATTAGGAGCCACGTCTTTTCCCCTGTTTGCTTCAATTCACGACAGTAAATTTACGACAAAAAAGGAATTAGTTAAGCTCTGGCTTCCTGTCTTTTGAAAAGATCTGGACCTAAGTGGAACTTAGTTAAAGGTTTAGTATGTCACATAAAGCTCACTGGAAATCTGGAAGACAGAGCAAGGTAGGAGGGAGTAGGGCAGTAATTTGGATCCACTGGTGCTTTTCTTGCTTGTTTTGTCAGTTGTGATTCTCACTTGCTGCTAAATCGTTAGAAATTATACGTATTTTGTTTCCCCTTTAAATGGTAAATTTACTGGGGTAAGGAACAGTCTCTGCTAGTGCTTTGTGTGGGTGTATGACAATTGATACATAAATCAAAAAAAATTAAAAACAAAAAAACAAACCGAAAAAACAATCCTTCCCGTTGGAATCTGTCCACAGAAATACATAGAAAAAGTCTAGAAATCCAGAGCATGTGGCTTCCTGCTCATTCTAAAGGCATTTACCATATCTGGCCAATGTCTCAATTATCTTCATGATTTCAGGAATTTCTGTTATAGTTTCAAGTAGCTTGCTGGGCCATGCCGTTGGAAAGCTCTTATTTTCTGGTCTAAGTGCTGTGCACTTTAGGGTGATTGTCAGAGAATTTTAGGACATGGTTTTGATTGCAAAAGATTTATATCTCCAAGGTAACATCAAAATTCCTATTGGCTGAGAACAGTTTGTCTTCCCTCTTTGGGTCTTTGTGCTATTTGAAAAGCATTTTAAGGGCAAATTTGCTTGAGAACGTTCAGTATGGAGCAAATGGAAGAAGCAGCTCTGTTCCCAGCTCCCTTGTGTGTTTGCTCGGTACAGTCTGTACCTGCTGAGCAACCCAGGACACCAACCAAACCCTGCTCCAGGTAACACAAACAACCTCTCACATTGGATCTCTCTACTTGTGCATTTCCAATACCACATGCATTGGTAGTTGTTTTGTCAGTGCCTAAACTTCCAGCTCAGCTTGGTGACACTTTAACTGAATCTTTCTTCTTCTTTTAATTGTGAAGCCTTGGTAGCCTCTCACTCTACAATTCGTTCTTTCTGTATGGGTAAGATGAGACAAGGTCTACCCACTTATCTATTTCATTGAAAAATATTTCAGAAATTAAATTAATAAAGCATGTTTAGAATGAATGAGAAACGTGAAAGCTTATGTCTTTTTATTTGTAACTTTGCAAAATACTCTGATTTTATTCTAAAATAGGTTCTGAGCTAGAAGCTATGGATCTAGAAGTAAGGAAGACGAATACAATCTTCCTATCAGGGAGAAGAGGGACATTAAACAAGCAGTAACACAAATAAACGTCACCTACAAATATGGCAAGAAAAAGGGGAAGGTTCCAGGGAACATTATTCTTAGCTTGAGTCTCCAGGAAAGAGGTGCCTCAGTGAAAATCAAACCAAGACCTGAAGCTTAAGTAGGAAAGGAGGCAGGGGAGTAAAGGGTGCTGGGAAAGCCATTCTTGGGGTAGGGACCATTGGACAAGACAGCCCTGAATAGGGGAATCATTTTTTTTGGTTTGACCACTGAAAGAAAAGCCTCTGCTTATAGGAAATAATCCAAGTGAGATGTGGTTGGAGGAAGAAATGGGAGCCAGGGTGTGGCAGATCTCAGTTAGCCTAGTAATTACGGGCAGATTTTGCCAGGTTTTGAGCTTGGGTGAATGAAGGGGTTCGTGACATGGTCACAGTTAACTGGTTATCATATTTATAACTTTATATATAAATGATCTTTATACAGAAATGATCACAAAGCAGGGCATTTCTGGGTGTATTGGAGAGAGAGAAAAAGGAGAGAGACATATATGTGAGTATATATATGAGTATATATGTATCGATACACACACCATACACATGTACACATGTGTTACGTGATTATACACACACATATACAAATCCAAATTTGAGTTTGAAAATAAACTTTGAGATTAAGTTTAGAGCCATTTCTCTAAATTCCCATTATTGTTACTCAGTATATCTATACATTGAAGTTTAACTTTCAGATTAAGATTCAGCCAGATGTTGAGTTAGATGTTTAAGGCATGATGTGGGGTGGGGAAAGACTCACAGGAACAGGAATCGAAAATACAACAGACTGGGTCAACCATGATGTCCCTCTCCTTTCTTATATTTTAGACTCAGAATCATGTCATCCTGATGATTTTTCTTATAAAGAAAACAAACTTAAATCTAAAACTAAAACCAAATAATAACCTCTGCAGTTGTTATAACTATTTGAATAATAAAGGACTAGATTTACAAATAGCTCCATGACTTCGTCCAAGCCACAGAAGGCGGAGGTCTCCTCGAGGATGTTGCTTTGGTGTGGCTCACCGATGGCCTGCCTGTTCCAAGTCCAGTCCCAGAGATACTATGTTTCACTGAAATTATTATTGATTAAACAGAACTGCCAAATAATATGAGAAATAAAAGAGCAAAGCTGTCCGAGACCTCAAAACTTAAGGCTTACGCTTTCCCATTGTCCACTGCTGCCTCAGTGCACGACGTGTTTTCGGTTATCCCTTAGAGCCCAGAACCAAAAAACACTGGTGTCTGGTCCCTATGATCAATGAGGTTCTGATATGGATCAAGCCACTCTGTTCTGAATGGGGCCATCTTCCCCATCTGGATATAGAGAAAGGGAAATGCAACTTATACAAAAGACCTACTGAAGATAGGAATAATTGGGTCATTGTGGCTAAATAAAAATTGTGCACAAACAGAAGAAAATTCTTTTCGTTTTCCAACCCAATTCTTCAAGAATGTAGGGTATTCCTACACAGGGATCATGGAATATCTTTAATATCCAAAAATGATTTACATGGCCGGCCTGGTGGCGCACTGGATAGTGCGCCGCTTGGGAAGCGCGGCGGCGCTCCCGCCCGAGGGTTCGGATCCCACATGCAGACCGGTTCCCGCTCACTGGCTGAGCGAGACGCGGGAGCGACACTGAGGGTTGCAATGCCGTTGCCGGTACCCCGTCCGGTACGGGGGCAACACTGAGGGTTGTGATCCGTTGCTGGACACGGAAAAAGACAAAAATTTGCCGGTACCCCGTCCGGTACAGGGGCAACACTGAGGGTTGCGATCCGTTGCCGGACACGGAAAAAGACAAAAAGGGTTGTGATCCGTTGCTGGACACGGAAAAAGACAAAAAAAAAAAAAAATGATTTACATATACATTCATATATATGTGTGTGTGTGTGTGTATTTAAAACCTATGTGTTTATTACATGCATATGGCAGAACACTTTAGGATGTTATTGTGATGAGCCACCTCATTTTTTGGAAATATTCTTGCTTTCTCTTGTATTACACTATAGTCACAGTTCTTCTAAATTTAAGAAGCACAGAGAATAACCCCCAAATGTCACTTTTCAAAACCTAAGGGCTATGTCTATGTTTTGGAAAAAAAGAGAGTTTGAATAAAAGGTGTTAATCTGTTGAATTTTCTGTATTGCTATGCGTGTTGTGATTTACATCTTTCATTTTCTCTTTTATTTTGATTTTAGTTCCTTTTTCAATTAAAACTCATTCAAGGAAAATTATTTTTTTTTTCACTTAAGCACATAAGGGACTAAGAATGCCAATGCTGAAATGGTAATGTCCAGAAAATTACAATGCCTATATGATTCTAAAAGAAGTTCACATTTTTCAAAGTAAATTCAATTCCATTATACGAAAAGATACAGGATATAAAGTTAATACAGAAGGAAACTTAAATATTGATCTTACAGTTCACTGAACATAAAATCTATATTTATTCGGGCAATCACTCATTTTATAATTTCCCAGAGCTGGTGGGTTCTTTAGGTATTGGCACCATTAATTTTTATAGCTCTTTGCTAAATAAATGTGAAGTATGTGTGAAAGCGTATGCTCTCATTCCATATCTCCCACTATAGCCAGAGAGATTTATGTACATATACAGTGATAATAATTGACAGTGATATTGTTTCTATTTTTAAGCCCTTTGTATGTCCCAGACCGTGTGCTAGATACTTAAGTGCAGTGTCTTTTTAAATCCTTACAATATGCTGTGAATAAAGCATCACTATATCCATTTAACAGTTTAGTTCAACGAAGCTGAAAGAGGCTGGAGTTGACTTTCCCAAGGATACACAATTACTGAATTGGGATTAGAATTCAGGGTAATCTGACTCATGGAAGAATATTCGTACTGCTTAAAAATAATTGGTTAAAACACCCTTTGCTATATACTTGTAAAACAATTTTGTACCATTATCTATACAAGCAAATTATTTTTTGACAACAAAAATTTTTTGACAACAAATTATTTTTTGATGGCAACTTGAGTCAGATCACCTGGGTTCACAGCCTGTTTTTGCTTCTTGGGCAAGTAATTCATTTTCTTAATAACTAATTTTCAATATCTGAAAGGCAGAGTTTATAATAGTAGTTACCTCATAGGGATGTTGTGAGGATCACATGAAATAATCCTACAAAAGCACATTGCCTGATGCAAATAAGCGTTTACCAAATGGTAGCTGTTATTATTACACTTATTAGTATTTCTGGTATTATTGTTATAGTTCCATCAGAGGAGGTGTTAACACACATCAACACAATGTCAGTGAGGTTGAATGAAATGTTTTATGGCTCTGTAATTCCATGCTGCTTCCTCTGTGATCTCAGCTACTTAAAAAGATCACAAACATTTCTATCTTTATATCGCAACCAGGACAGACTTTCAAAGGATAATCCCCAGTAGATGTATCTATGGAACTGCAGGGATTCAGTTTCTACAGATTCTACTGCCCCAGGGACAGTAGAAATGTTCCAATCGTTAATCGGATTTTTCACCCAACTTACTTTCCTTAACATAATACCCTCCTGGGTTAAATTCAAATTAACTGAACTTCTATTTGGGTGCACAGCATCGTGCATTTTCCATGGACACTTTTATGTTGTCACATTCTTTTCTCTCAAGACTTAGGAAATCAACATATTGGAAACTTCCTTTCACTGCAGGGAGAGATGTTGCAAGCAATAGCCTCTGTGAAACTTGTAAAGATAACTAACCGATGGCTTCAAAGTATTTGGGCAAAGTGAGAGCTATAACCAGCAGTTTAATAATTCAGCTAACCCTAAGTTTTAAACACATGTATTGTTTTCCTTGGCTTGGACATCCTGGTATTTGACTGACCACTGGGTGGAGGTGATTGATATACACAGTTAAAGCACCCAGAGAGCTTTTGGCTTAAAGAAAGTATAGTAATTTGTGTGTGTGTGTGTGTGTGTGTG
>NW_007727369.1:241483-242268 GCF_000696425.1 Galeopterus variegatus | reverse complement strand
GCACAAATGGATTGGAGAAGTGTGGGGATAGTGGTCTGGTTTGGCCAGAGTGAAGGTTGTATGAAGAATGCTGAGGGAAAAAGGAACAGAAATTCCGGCATGCAATTACATACAAATACAGAAGTAGAAATCATTCTGGTTGTGGCCTTGGTCATAGTAGCTCATTACTACTAGAGAGATCCCAGTACAGTGTCACTTTCATACACAGGAAGGATGAAAGTTGTAAAGGAACTTCCTGTATCCTCTATTCATGACATTCTTTCAGATGGCCTTGCTATGTTGTTTTTATTAATAAAGGTTTTTTCCAAGAAATGATTATGTGAACATCAATTTGTGTTCTGGGATGAGGCTTACAAAGCCATTAGACTGTAAGTGCTTTGTACAGTGCCGGATCTAAATTGTGATTTCCCTCTGTCCTGTTCCTTCATGCCCCTCTTTGACCTTTCCTTAGAGCCTACAGGAGCTGAAAGAGGAGCATTTAAATTTCTCAGTTCATTTTTCTGGCTTTCCTTTTTGGCAGGTAAAATATTTAACCTGCCTCAGTTTCTCCGCATGGATAATGTTGAGAATTCCTTCATTGACCCCCTTCTCTTCTATACTTTCATTTATTTTGCGACTGTCACTATCTTCATATGTTTCATCATTTTCTTGCTTCTTAAATCAAATAATGCCTAAGGAAATGGCAAATTATAGGGTTGCTCATGACTCTTTAGGGTCATTGGAAAATACCCGGAATTTTGAATGCTAACTCTTAAGAATGTCAAAGGTCTACCATTTACTCAACA
>NW_007727369.1:234164-241396 GCF_000696425.1 Galeopterus variegatus | reverse complement strand
CTTTGCTGAATCACAAAGAATCATCTTTGGGCATCTGTGTGCTCACATGAAGAAAGAAAGACAAACACCCAAAAGTGATGAGTGCTCATTGGGTGGTCATGGAAGACTTCTCTGAAAGAGTGACATTTATGATGAGATGCGAGTGACACAAAGGAACCATCCATGTATAGAAGTCACAAGCATTGCTGGGAGCAGGAATAAACTTGGTGTTTTAGAGAAAGTTAAATATGAATAGATACACTTTTTGAGGCCCTTTCATGTGACAGACGTTCTGCTAAGGGTTTTCAATGAGCATATTCATTGTCTCATTTGATTCTTATAGTTAGCCCTATAAATATATCCTTCTTATAGGTGAAGAAATTGAGGTTTAGTAATAGTTTGAGATCACTCCTTACATGGTGTGATAGAATTGGGACTCAGATATGTCTGATTGCAAATCACGTTCATGACACTTTGTCATCTTTCTCCTGTCTTACACTCTGCTTTTTACCTCTATTAAGTTATAGAACCTAATATTTTAGAATACTGTCTAACTGGGGTAATCCTGGAGAATGGTTCCTCTTCCTGATGGATACATTGCCTCCAGGACTTTTCCCTTCTCCTTTCAGGCTTGTGTAAGGGATGGAGTGGCAGGTAGAATCTGACAGCCTGCAGTAGTGTAGCTGAGAAAATGCTGGCAGCTCAGCTGCCATTTCTTTTCTTTACAAGTGGGATGTGTCTAATGCCCATCCCATGGCAAGAGCAGGAGACTGATTTGGAAAAAAGATACAGCTCTGGGATGAAAACAACAAACCAGAAACTTTTGGTAAACACTGTAAGCAGAGAATTGTGTCTTGTTGGGAATGCTGGTTGCCTGCCTGGACAGGTTTCCATGAAATGGTGTTACTGAGGTCAATCTGCCCTCATACAGGACTGGCCTCAATCTGCAGGCTCAGAAACTCCATCTCATTGGATATCTAGAGTAACCAAGACATCAGAGCAACCAAGCTCAAAAGAGATGGTGGATAAAGCCGGAATTCCACTTTGCTAGCTTCTAATGAGAAACATACGTAATACTTTGGAAATCAAAATCATAGAAAGATTTCTTGGTGAAAATAGTGTTAAAAAAAAGAATGACTGATAAGAACCAGGTATGTTGTGGCTTTAGGCTTTATTAACATGCAGGATCCATCTCTACATCAGAGGTATAGCCGAGGACCAGATCCCCGGGGTACTGCTGTGGCGGCCACCAAGTTTTGTCCTGTGAATCTTTTGCTTTTGCACTCCCCGGGGCTGGCAACCTGCACTCTGGTTGTCCTTCCTTTATATACGTTAACACCTTCACTCTGACTTTAATCCAGACTTTTAGACCAGAAAGTATGTAATTTCTTTTTATATCTCGTCTCTGAATCATCCTGTGGTGATTTTATAATACGAGGCAATCTTCTTTAATTTCTGTATTCTAGAAGGATGCTTTTTGTATCCTTAGGGTACAATCTGTACCCTAGTTCTATGAAAATGACAGTGGCATTTTTCTATGAGATATCCACATGCACAGGAAATTAATTTTGGAATTTTTTTTCAGTTATCTCTTCTGTAATAAACCAACCCAAAATGCTGTGGCTTAAAACAACAACGGTATATTGTTTCTTATTATTCTGTGAGTTGACCTGACTTATATGGATCGTTCCTCTGTTCTGTGTGACATTGGTTAGGGCCTCTCATTTGTCTGTACTCAGCTTACAGTTGGGATAGGTTGGAAGTTTAAAGAACGCTTCACTCATATGTCTGGACCATCTCTCTTTTCCACATGTCTCTTCACATGACTAAATTGAGGTTCTTCATAGCATGTTGGTGTAAGTGGTCTCATAAGACAACTAGCGTTCAAGACAGAATGAAAGCTGTTAGTTCTCTTAAGTCCAAGATGCAGAATATTAATTCTGCCACATTCTATTGGTAAAGGCAAGTCACAGGGCTAGTCCTGATTCTGGGAGAGAGAGATAAATTCTACCTATTGATAGGTGAAATTCCTAAAAGGAGGGAGGAACTGAGAGTGGCTATCTTCAAAGACTGCCTACCACAATTTGCATTCCAGCCACAATATTTCCAATAAGCAAAATATTCTCGCTCTCTTGCCCAAACATTTTATTGCATTACAATATCAGCCTGAAATCTAGGATTTCATCATCTAAATCACGCCCATGTGCAGTGAGGCTCCTTAGGTGCAGTTTCGCAGGCACAGTTCCTTGGTTGAAATTCCTCATATGCAAAGGCTTTGTACTAAAAGTACAATTTACTTGCCCTACACAAACCCGGTATACACTGGTGGGTCAGGAACAGGGAAATAGCAATGTATAGTCTCTTTCAAAAAAGTGGGGGCTGGGGGTTGGGCACATAGAAGTCACCAGCCCATAGCAATTCAAAAGTCCAGTTAGACACACATGTCCAGTTCTCCCTGCTCTGAGAGCAGAACATATTTGTGGATTAGGGCCCAGTTCTGCTCCCTGGTTTTGGTTTTCTGAAACTCTTGATTTTGTTCTCTATTCTCTTAAATCTTCTGGCCATGTCACTGTCCATAAAAAAATGACCTGTATCTGGAGATGAGTAGCTTTCTCAGCTCACTTCCAGCCTTTAAAAGTTTGGGGGCCCGAAGACTTTTTTAATTTAAATTTTGAAGTGTGTCTGTCCCATTCAGTTAAACTTGGCAAACCTTCTTTATAATTTTTTGGGCTTTTTATGAATCAAAGTATACTCTACTTCATTAGATGAAAGACAGAACCACAAATTGCTTTCAGAGAGGGTCCTCTCTCCTTAGGGTTAAGGTCAGGATATTGTGCAAGTATATATGATTCTTAAAAGCTCTGGGTTCACTATCTTAAATCTTTTAGAGATACCAACAAGGTATATTATGGCCACACACACACACACACACAGACACACAGACACAGACACACACACACCCCACAAACTCTTTTTTTTTTTTTTTTTCTGGAGGTTGGCCATATTTATAGCCACACTTGTAATTTGAT
Source organism: Galeopterus variegatus (assembly GCF_000696425.1). Taxonomy (NCBI): domain Eukaryota; kingdom Metazoa; phylum Chordata; class Mammalia; order Dermoptera; family Cynocephalidae; genus Galeopterus; species Galeopterus variegatus. Next base: position 238,388 of record NW_007727369.1, on the reverse strand, counting down.
TTTTACCCCAGGCCACATTTTACTGGCTGAGCTCTGAATTTGACATTTGTCCTGAGGTCATTTTTCACTTTGAAACCTTTTGCTGCCCAGAGAAGGCTTCATGGCAAATACTGCATTGGGGCTATTTTCTTTCGTTTTTGCTTGAGAGCTGAGGAGTCCTTCCCTGGCACCTCTCTCTCTTGCAGTCCTTTATCATACGCGGCTAAAACAAACCAACCTTCACTTTCACATCCTTCCAGAACACTCCTTAGTTAGGGGCACGTTTCATTATGTACATTTTGTATTTTTACGTGACCACAAGCAACAGTCTTGCCAGTTTTCCCCCAGTCTCTAACACAGCTCTCCCTTCCTCCAGCCTCCAAATGCAATTTCCTCACTGACTTTTCTGCCTCACAACAGTCTCCTCACTCTCTCCTGGGCCTGCTGCCAAGGAGTCCCAAAGCCAATGCACACATTTTAGATTTTTATTATAGCAGCACCATACTTCTGGTACCAGTTTCAGGTGTGTATAACTGTAGAACAAAACCACCCCCAAATTTAGAGACATAAAAGCAGTGATTATATTTGTTCATAATTCTCTGGGTCAGGAATTCAATGGGGCACAGTGGGGATGGCTTGTCACTGATCTGAAATGGCTTCTACCTCATCTAAGATGGTTCACCCAGCTGGGGGGCAGCTGGGACAGCTTTACCGGGGCCATATGCCTGCAGTTTCATTTTCATCACAGATTCTGTTTCTTGGTTCTTTTTCCCGTGGCTAGCTTGGGCTTCCTCACAACATGGTGATCTCTGAATGGTCAGACTTCTTACATGCTGTCTGACTTCTTAGGAAGAAGGTGGAAGCTGTCAGATTCAAGGGGAGAAGAAATAGATCCCACCTCTTATTAGACAGAAACAGATGTGTGTATAGGGAGGGAAGGAATTAATGGAGCCATTACTGGAGACTATCATCACAGATTGTCTGGTTGAGAATTATTCAAACATTCCTCATCATAACATCTAAAAAATGCGTGCAATACAGGAAATTTCTGTGTACTTATTGCATTAGTTCATTTCTGTTGCTTACAACAAAATACCTGAAACTGGGTGATTTATAAAGAAAATAAAATTTATTTCATATGGTTTTGGAGGCTGGGAAGTCCAAATTCCAGGGAACATGTTTGGAGAAGGCCTTGGGGTGGCAATGGTGATGGCAGGATGTCACAATGTGAAATGACAGAGCAGAGAGAGAGAACTTCTCACGAGCTCTCCTTTTAAAGCTCTCAGAACTACAACTCTGACCACCATTATTAATTCATTCACTAGGGGTTGGTCCTACAATCTAATCACCTCTTCAAGATCCCACCTTTCAATTACCATAATGGTATTTCCCACCCTTTTAACAGTCGCAGTGGGGATTTACGCTAAAATGAGGTTGGAGGGGGCATCCAATCTATAGCACTTATAAATAAATATTGTGTGGAGAAACAACCTTTATCCTTATCATGTGAAATGTACTCATATCTTCTAATCCATTCTAATTCATTTTTTATTAAGTGCTCATTACAGACTCCAAACGTATTTCACAACTAATGGGTCCAGATGAGTAATTAAAAAAAAAAAAAAAAGGGCCGACACCCGTGGCACACTCGGGAGAGTGCGGCGCTGGGAACGCAGCAACGCTCCTGCCGCAGGTTCGGATCCTATATAAGGATGGCCAGTGCGCTCACTGGCTGAGCGCAATGCGGCCGGTCACAAAAAAGACAACCCCCCCCCACAAAAAAAACAGTGTTTCTTATTGAAGTCCTTTATTTTATATAAAAAAAGTGAATGTAAATAAAAGTGTACCTCAGAGTAATTTGCCCAACATTCTGCATCTTGACTGAAGCAGAGAAGGGATTATAATCATGTCTTCTAGCTTAAGCAAAGACTCTTTCAAGTCCCACTCAACTTTCAGACTACACTGTTGAGCCAGTTTCCTGCCTTTGTTTAGTTCCACTCAAATGTTGATCCGAGTTCCCTGTTTTCATTGTCATCAGGTCTAGGACTATAACACAGGTCCTGCAACTCCAAACTTCATACTTTTTGTACATTATCACGCTTCCTTATTCCTACCACTGACTACTCCACCCAGATTGACATGTGGGGTGTGGGCTGCACCTTCTATGAGATGGCCACAGGCCAGCCCCTTTTCCCAGGCTCCACAGTGGAGGAACAGCTGCATTTCATCTTCTGCATCTTGGGAACCCCAACTGAGGAGAGGTGGCCAGGCATCCTGTCCAATGAGGAGTTCAAGACGTACAACTACCCCAAGGACCGAGCTGAGGCCCTTTTGAGCCATGCACCCCGACTTGAGAGTGACGGGGCTGGTCTCCTCACCAAGCTGCTGCAGTTTGAGGGTCGAAATCAGATCTCTGCAGAGGATGCCATGAAACATCCATTCTTCCTCCGTCTGGGGGAGCAGAGCCACAAACTTCCTGACACTACTTCCATATTTGCACTAAAGGAGATCCAGCTACAAAAGGAGGCCAGGCTTCGGTCTTCATCGATGCCTGACTCAGGCAGGCCAGCTTTCCGCGTGGTGGACACCGAGTTCTAAGCCACAGACCGAGGCCCCAAGCAGGCAGCAGTGGGAGGGATGCCACACCCCTCACAGGGCAGTCCCCCAACTGCATCCGCCCTGCTTGCTGTCCAAGGACATTGGCGACTTCCATCCCTCAACAACACCTTACTTAAAAAAAACAAAAACCAAAAAACAAAGTAATTTTGCAGATAGTATTGTGGGGCTTGTGACTGAAAATAAAAATATCCCTGAAAGCCATGGAATTGGGAGTCATGAAGAGAGAATTATTGTGAGCACAATTCTGCTGGAAGTGTGAAATGTGTCTCTTACCTTCCAGAATCAGCCAGTTCCAGTATCACACAGTGTGGACATTATCTCCCTTCAATGGATTCACATTACCTATTTAAATATGCCTCTATAACAAGATATACAAAATTCTAGTTCCACTTCTGTGGCATAGGCTGAGAAGACCATTTAAAATGACATTTTTTGCAATATTCTAAATGATGAAATACATAGCCTAATCTTCCTATTGATTTCCTTTATTTAAAAGGTATAGAGAATTGAATTTGAATTATTAGATTTTCTTAAAACATGTTGTTGATAAGAACTCCCTATCTGCTGATTGGTAATATTCGAGGCCTTTGGGTTGGATAATTTCTAAGAGCCCATCAGATTCTGAGATTCTGTGGCCTCAGTCTCCCCACGAGAGGAAATGCTGACCTGTATGTCTCTTTTTCACATTTTGGGTCACAAACATCGACAGATACTAAGGCATGGTTTTGTGTTGCATTTTTTTTTTTATAATAAAAAAGTATTTCTGAAAGATAGGTTGACAAGGGACATGGTGGATTTCCAAAATTAACTGTGAAAGGCAGATCATCTGGGCATGACTGAAAGCCACGCATAACCTTTGTACTCAGATATCTCATTTCAAAAATGTCACTTTCTGCTTATTCAATTCTACTGTCATACTATTTTAAGCACTAAAATTTGTGTTCTGGAGCTGAGCAGGAATTATTGGTTCTATCTTTGGGCTTATTAGAATCATTTAAAATTCACTTGAGAGCAATAAAAATCACCTTTTTATTATGGTTAAATATGGTTAAATGTTGAAATTTGCAATGCTACTTCCTATTATCTTTTATTAGCAGTATTTTAGCATGTATGTATGTAGCTGAAGACTATTTTTAAGTACCTTATAAAGAAATGGCATTTTAAATGAATTTTCTTTAATTTTTTAATTCCCTACAGTGAGGTTAAAGTACAATAAATTATGGGATAATGTTGCCTAAAATTTTAGACTTTTTCTTGGATTGATGAAAGTTTTTAAAAAGCATATATGACAGTCGAAACATATTTTCATTGCTCTGTAAATTAGTTACTCAATACTTGCACTCAGATAAAATCAGGTGATACATGGCAAATGGAGAAAAAGTCAGTATATTAGAAAATAAATTGTTTCCTCATCTTTTTTTTCTCAAAGTGATCCATGAGATTGTAAAGTGGGTTTGGAATGGAGAACAGATATTGCCTGGAAATAGTCCCTCGATATTCTGGAATGGATCTGTTTATTCATTCAATCATCTGTAATTTACTTAACATTTTATTCTGTAAATAATTTCATATCTTGATTTCAAATTTAGATCAATACTAAAAAGGAGGACCAGGAAAAAAAAAAAA
>NW_007727369.1:232955-234012 GCF_000696425.1 Galeopterus variegatus | reverse complement strand
AAAAAAAAAAAACAACTCCCTTTAATTCTATAAATCTGCCTGCACTAGGCTGTCTTTCACCAAGCAGGGAAGGGAAAGGAGAAGCAGTTTGCCCAGATAATGAGGCATTCCCTGGGCAGGGCTGGCTGGAGTGTTACTTCAGCTGATGGGCAGCAGAATAAGCAGAACAGAGTGGAGCAGGGAGAAAGTCTACCAAAGCCAACAACAGCAAACAACAAATTTCTAGCAAATGGATCAGGTTAAAGTAGTGTGTGCCTTGGCACAGTTTAGAGGCTGGAGAGTCAGATCAAGAAGAAGCAAAATAGCAGGCCGTGTGGTGGAAGGGTGCACCTGGGCAGGTATCTAGGATGAGCTTCTCTGCCTGTAGCTGGAATGTGCTCTCTGTGATATGGTTGCAGGGTGTGAAGAGGTAGGTGGCAGGGAGCAGAAGAAATTTAAAGGGGTGGCAAAGAATTGTATTGTTTCCTAAAATAGCAAAGCTAGTGAAGGTATTCCCATGCCTGAGGGTGAAATTAACACGAATGCTCATCATTCAGCTGTAAAGGGCCTTTACCTGGGGCTCAAATAATAGCTGTTGTCTTAGGTAGCTAGGCTGCTGAAACAAAATAAGAGAGTGGCTGAAAGTACAGGAACTTATTTTCTCACATTTCTTGAGGCTAGAAGTACAAGACCAAGGTGGTCGCATGGTCAGTTTCTGGTGAGGGCTCTCTATGTGTCTTACAGACCGCCACCTTATCTGTGGTCTCATATGGCAGGAAGGGGGAGAGAGAGAGAGACAGAGAGAAGCTCTCTGGTGTCTTTTCTTATAATCACATCATGAGGGTTCTTCCCTCACGACTTCATCTAAACCTAATTATCTCCCAAGGGAGATGAATTTTTGTTGGGGAAAGGAAGACACAATTCAGTCAATAGCAACTGTCAACTTAGATCATCTCACAGTCACATATATTTATTTGTGTCATATATTTATTTTTTTCTTTTATTGGACAACATCTGTAATTGGTTTGCATTGAAATTGTCCTTACAATGTAATTGGGTTGTCTAAACTCCTTCTTAA
>NW_007727369.1:224742-231806 GCF_000696425.1 Galeopterus variegatus | reverse complement strand
GTGCCACTCCCACATCTACTATTGACCTCCCCGCTGCCTGGGAATCCTCGCTGTAGACTCACCTCAATGCAGTGCTGCTACCTAGGCGTAGGTGCAGTAGATGCTTGAATGCTTGTCCAGTTATTTCTCTCCATAGTCTACGTTAGAGTATCAGACTGTAGTGAAGGGTCAAAGAAAATAAAAATAAATTATAATTTAAGAAGCAGAAAAATAAAAATCTTATTCTAAATATGATTTTTCCTATATAATGAAGTTGTCTATCTTATAAACACACCCTAATTTCTATCCTCAGCTTAACTCTTCATTCATAGAGCATCTCCCTATTTAGACATCTCTTTTGTAAGGATTCCTTCAACCTCACACCACTCAATCACTGGAACCCCATAGTTAGGGCAAATATTTTCCCACAGCCTGAGTTACTTAGTCTAGAATGATTCTCTGTGGTAGAGGATGGCAGGAAACAAGCTTTAGCAGGAGAGTCCGAGTGGGTCTTTGTACTTCTAAGTCCTGACGCTTTCAAAATTCTTTAAGTGCTAAGTCAACCTTGTTCATTGATTTATAGTTTTACTTTGTTTGGGCTCAGATTTTTGTATATAATCTGATGATTTATTTAAATATTTAAAAATTAATATACCCAGTAGATTTCAAAACCAGTAAAATTTATGCCAAGTTGGGTGGTACAGGGAGGAGTTATTAGTTGCTTTGGGTCCCTCCTAAAGAATGATTGACTGGGTAGTTTTCACTCCATCATGTCTCTAGGCATTTCTCTTTGGGCACTAAAAAACTTCACTGCTACAGTTCCCTGGAAAATGACATCTAGTTTTTCTTAGCATGGATAAAACAAAAAGTCTAGATGCAGTAAGAAATTTCTCTTCAAAAGTTTGATTATAGTGAGTAAAATAATCATTATGGGCACAATGAAACAGAATATTTGAAGCCAGGAATGACCTAGAAAAACAACATACATAGTCACTACTAGAATATTAGTTCTCTCCTGCTGAAGCCATGATTGATGTGTAGAGCAGCTGNAGTCACTACTAGAATATTAGTTCTCTCCTGCTGAAGCCATGATTGATGTGTAGAGCAGCTGTTTAACTAATCCTTAAGCACTTTATTCTCCTTTAGTAAGTTTTAGAAAGCTCCCATGTCATAAGTTATGCTTGTTGAAAAAAACTCAAAGGGGAATTCAGGTGTTTCCTGATTAGTGTCTTGAGCCCCCTCTGTTTAAGCAGCAAATTATAGAGAAGCTTATTTCCTCGTATTTTTGCACCTATAAGCCATACTGTTAATTTACCAGATTGTATGCTACCATCTAATGTAAGCAACTACATTCTGTCAGACGGTATAATAATGATAATCATTGTAATCATATATCAACACAATGAGATAATGAGATAATAGCAAGAATCCAGTACCTTCCCTGCATGCTAAACAATTCGTCTCAGTCACAGAGATTTGCCAGCTGGTTCCGCCCTACCACTGTACGGTGTCAGAAGTTTATGTTCTATCAAAAGGGGGTCTTCTAGCAGGCAGTGGGATGCATTGATACGCATATCTATCTTGAGTTTCCAGAAGTTATTTCTGAGGCTTACACATCATTCCCTGGGTTATTCTCTTTTGAAACTCTCGAAGGGGTTTGAATGTGTCAGTGGAATGTATTTGATAAATTCATTCCAAGATGGCATTTGGTATATCAAAAGAGATCTTATGAACAAAAACAGACAAATACACCATAATCAACAATACTTGGAGATCTGGAGATTAACTTGTCTAGCCCAATAATATTTTCACATCAAATTCTCCTGAAATATCAGACGCATCGGTATAGAAGCTATTTATTTGAACCAACACGGAGATTAAGTCTAGCAGGCTGGGAAATTTTTATACTAAATGAAAGCAAGATGTGATCATGTGTAGTAGCCACATCAGTAAAAAACCTCAATCTCTATAGTATTTTCTTTCACCATTGTGCTAGATTTTTTTTTCCCTTGAGATTCTTTCTCACTTAATTCTGCAGGTTAATTTTTATGAAATTTATGATTGCTTTTATACAACATGTTTCATCCCAAGGATTCTATTTAGAAATTCTAAGGCAAAGGGGTGGATAGTCCTGGTTTTAATGCATCGATCAGTGTTGGGTTATTAATAATAGTTTGAAGATTAGAATGACTATCTTTCTGTCATCTGGTTTTTCTAATTATGGAAAATGTTTGCATCTTTGTTTTTTTTTTTTTAGTCTAAGCCTTTACCTAGAAGTGAAACAGACTACTTACTCCTCCAGGCAAAAGTTTGTAGTAAACCCAAGTGCAAATCATTTTTGAAAGCTTTNCATCATTCCCTGGGTTATTCTCTTTTGAAACTCTCGAAGGGGTTTGAATGTGTCAGTGGAACGTATCTGATAAAATCATTCCAAGATGGCATTTGGTATATCATAAGAGATCTTATGAACAAAAACAGACAAATACACCATAATCAACAATACTTGGAGATCTGGAGATTAACTTGTCTAGCTTAATAATATTTTCACATCACGTTCTCCTGAAATATCAGACCCGTCTGTATAGAAGCTATTTATTTGAACCAACACGGAGATTAAGTCTAGCAGGCTGGGAAATTTTTATACTAAATGAAAGCAAGATGTGATCATGTATAGTAGCCACATCAGTAAAAAGCCTCAATCTCTATAGTATTTTCTTTGACCATTGTGCTAGATTTTTTTTTCCCTTGAGATTCTTTCTCACTTAATTCTGCAGGTTAATTTTTATGAAATTTGTGATTGTTTTTATACAGCATGTTTCATCCCAAGGATTCTATTTAGAAATTCTAAGGCAAAGGGGTGGATAGTCCTGGTTTTAATGCATCGATCAGTTTTGGGTTATTAATAATAGTTTGAAGATTAGAATGACTATCTTTCTGTCATCTGGTTTTTCTAATTATAGAAAATGTTTGCATCTTTGGTTTTTTTTTTTTAGTCTAAGCCTTTACCTAGAAGTGAAACAGACTTACTCCTCCAGGCAAAAGTTTGTAGTAAACCCAAGTGCAAATCATTTTTGAAAGCTTTCCTATTATTTATACTCATCTACTTTACTACTTTTTTCTTCCTTTTTTCAGTGTCGGCCAAACCAAGACCCCACAGTGATGAATATTCAAAGAAGATTCCTCCTCCTAAACCCAAACGGAATCCAAACACTCAGCTGAGCACGTCTTTCGATGAAACTTACATCAAAAAGCACGGGCCCAGGAGGACGTCGCTGCCACGGGAGTCCTCCGTGTCGCAGGTCAGCAGCCCCGCGGGAGACCCCGAAGAGGAGGAGCCCGTGTACATCGAGATGGTGGGAAACATCCTCAGAGACTTCAGGAAGGACGACGACGACCAGAGTGAGGCCGTCTACGAGGAAATGAAATACCCCATTTTTGACGACTTAGGCCAAGACTCCAAGTGTGACTTTGACCTTCACAGTTGCTCTTCGCAGTGTGCTACGCCCACGGTGCCTGACTTGGACTTCGCCAAGTCCTCAGTGCCATGCACTCCTAAGGGTCTACTGTGTGACATCCCCCCGCCCTTTCCCAACCTGCTCTCTCACCGACCCCCACTGCTGGTGTTCCCACCGGCCCCCGTGCATTGCTCCCCCAATTCCGACGAGTCTCCCCTCACCCCACTGGAGGTCACCAAGCTTCCCGTGCTGGAAAACGTGTCTTACATGAAACAGGCGGCTGGAGCGTCTCCGTCCTCACTGCCACCCCATACCTCCGGCCACTCCAAACTGGAGAAAGACCAGGCCGGCGGGGCCCTAGGATCTGCTTCTGCCACTCCAGTGCTGTCCTCGTCCCCGCCGCCCCCTTCCACTTTGTACCGAACACAGTCTCCCCATGGCTATCCGAAAAGTCACTCCACCTCTCCCTCCCCTGTCAGCATGGGCAGGTCCCTGACTCCCCTGAGCCTCAAAAGGCCTCCCCCCTACGACGCTGTGCATTCAGGCAGCCTCTCAAGGGGCTCTCCATCAGTGCCTCATTCCACCCCCAGACCAGTGTCTCAGGATGGGGCCAAGATGGTCAACGCTTCGGTCAACACCTACGGGGCGCCTCCGAGCGGCTCTCGGTCCAGGACACCCACGAGCCCTTTGGAGGAGCTGACCAGCCTCTTCACTTCGGGACGGAGCCTGCTGAGGAAGTCGTCCAGTGGCCGCCGCTCCAAAGAACCTGCAGAGAGTAAGTGTCCGTGCTCCACCGCCAGCCCCAGGGTAGCTTAGGGCTGAAACACAAAGCTGCCCGCATGTGCAGGTGCAGCACGCAGCGCACCATCTGTGGTCCCCTTAGGTGCAATCTCCAGTACAGAATGCGTTCTTTACTCTTGCTATGCCCAACAGAATAGCGTATGGTGAATGTGAACTGAAAGAGTTAAAAATGGCAATCTCACAGTATAATATATCCTGTTCAAAAGAAGAGTTATTTTTTTAAAAAAATAAAGTGTAGAATCTAAATCCTTACAAGGACTCTGGATAGTCTAAAGAAGAAAACAAAGACCACTATGGAATTTTTAGGTAAATACCTTGATTTGGGGAGGAAAATTAAACATTCTAAAATGGAATTGTTAAACGTTAAAACATCGTTATGTTATATTAAAAGACTGCCTGAGCTTTTAGAAAATCTTTATTTGAAAGAACGCAATTTGGATAGAATTTAGGAACTTTTTTTTAAACATAAGGAATGAGAAACGTTAAAACATCGTTATGTTATATTAAAAGACTGCCTGAGCTTTTAGAAAATCTTTATTGGAAAGAACGCAATTTGGATAGAATTTAGGAACTTTTTTTTAAACATAAGGAATGAGTCTGTCTGCAAACTTTACGGTGTTACATTCTTGCCCTTACTGTTATCTAGAAAATATCTATTGTTTCCCTTTTCCAAACCATGAAAATTCATATCTTATTTCTGCGGAACCCTTCTTAGATCCATCGATATGTAATTTAAGGAAAAATCACTAAGGTGGAGAACATTATTTTTACCACTGAATTTCAAAGACCAGGAAATCTCTATCTAAATGACTAACCCTTTTACAAATCCCAAATCACTTCACAAATATATAATAAAGTCAAAACCAATCCAGATTCATTTTCTTTATATCCATTTCATTTCCCTTATTTAAAAATGCCTTAGTTATCTCAGCTGATAATCATTTATATCTCAAATTATCCCAGCACATGATTTTGTTATTTGTCTATTCATATAGTCATACTGAAGATTTTCCTTAAAGGAAAAGAAATCCACAATGCTTTTGATGATGAAAATGATGGTGGCATTCCTTAAATAATTAATATTCATTGGTATTTAGAAGCCACTTGTTCTTTTCCTCCTTTATCCAGAGAGATTTATGAAAGGATTAGCAACCTAAATAACTCCCCCCAAAACATTTTATTTACCTAATCGAAGCCTGCAATTTCTAGTAATATTTAGAATGTCTGGAGTTACATACACATGTACATATGTAGAACTATTCTTTACATTATTTTAAGAATTAAAAATTAGGGACAATCTATTCCTAGAGCAGTGATTCTCATCTAGGGCAATTTTGCCCCTAAGGATATTTGGCCTAGAGACATTATTGGTTGTCACAAATGGGTGTGCTACAGGCATATATTGGGTAGAAGACAGGGATGCTGCTTAACAGCCTACAGTGCACAAGTCAGCTTAACACAGGAAAAAAAAAAAAAGAAAGAAAGAAAAGAAAAAGTATTACCTAGTCCACAATGCCAGTAGTGCTAAATTTTGGAAACCTTGGTCTAGATTATTTGTTAAACCTTAACACATGAGTGTTTTGGTTTTCACACAGATCAGGTAAGATTTTTTAAATTTTAAAAAAAATTAAAGACAAATATTTTACTTTTAAAATAATAAATGGTTATTGTGAAATTGGTAGTTTCATCTACAAATTGGTAAAATTATTGGGTTTTCTCCTTACTTATGAACTTCCTTTGAGAATCCTTAATAGCTCCAGCTGGTAGCTATGCCAATTAGCTAGAAAAAGTATATGTAAGAGAAATGATTAGCTGATGAAGTTATTTCAAGAAAAATCCATCTGTTAGAATCAGTCTATGTGCTATATGTCACAGAATTATCCATCCAACTCCAAAATGAGCTTTGTGTGCTTCTAAAACAAAGCTTATACATGAAAATGTGATCCAGCTCTTTGTAGCTTTTAGGGAACCAAGGATTGAATTCCTTCCCATGTGCCATTAACCATGTATCAACTCTTCAGAGAAAGGGCATGCCCTGAGTTACATTAACCTCAATATTTTACTTTATATAAATGGAAGGGAGATAGTACAAATAAATAATCAGATCACTACTTGCTTTTGACTCTAGAGGAAAATGGAAAGACACTATCAGATGCTAACAAAATCATAGGGGCTTTCAGAATTGTTCTGTGATGCAAAAGGTAGAGCAAAAACTTTTCGTAACAGTTAACCAATAATTGCTGTTATGGTATACTCAGTGACGGAGCTCTCCCCTTTATTCTTGCAAAATAGGATTTGTAAGCACCTGTTCATACCTTAGAGACAGAATAAATGGTATAAAGTAGTATAACATTCATGACTCAAGTCACACCTTTTTTTTTTTTTTTTACATTTTAGGAATTTTACACATTTCAGGAATAAAAGTAAAACAGTAACAATTTCATGTTTTAAAGGTTTACAATTGTTGACAGTGATTGGGCAATAGAAAAGAGATAAAATAAGGCAAAATGTTAGATTATTAATAAATTTCACTATGCTCCATAATTTTCTAATTATGGCCCTCATGTTAATTTTTACAAGAAGTAGTTTTGTTTCCTAGTTGGAGAAACATTGTAATGTAGTTTATCTATGACTAAGTGAGGACATTTGATAGTCTCTGTAAGCTAAAAATTTTTATTTTATTATTGGTTATTATTATCAATGCAGTTTTAAAAATTTGTGCTGAGAGAAAGATGACGTGAGACAGGTAAGAAGTGATTAACTCATAGGTTATTGCTGTAAATTTCTGTGTCCACATGAGAAGTAGGCAAGCTACAAATATGTTTCATA
>NW_007727369.1:223385-224472 GCF_000696425.1 Galeopterus variegatus | reverse complement strand
AATGTAGTTTATCTATGACTAAGTGAGGACATTTGATAGTCTCTGTAAGCTAAAAATTTTTCTTTTATTATTGGTTATTATTATCAATGCAGTTTTAAAAATTTGTGCTGAGAGAAAGATGACGTGAGACAGGTAAGAAGTGATTAACTCATATGTTATTGCTGTAAATTTCTGTGTCCACATGAGAAGTAGGCAAGCTACAAATATGTTTCATAGCAAAGTTTGGAGACTCCGATGAGAATTTTCTACCTATCATTTTTATCTTTCTTTCACATGTTCTTCTCTTATTTATCCATTATGACTTTGATTTGAATCTCTTGAACACCTAGGCCATGAATAGGACATTTTGTTTTAATAAATCTGGTTTCATGAATCATGGAAATTAGAAATTAATAGACAAAACAAATAAGAAAAAGAAAAAAAAATTCCCTCCCCAAACAAGAAATATTTTAGAAGAAAGGTTCAGCCTATATTTAATATAAATGAGTGAATGTGCATTTCTATAAAAAATACAAGGCATATTCAAGAGTATAATTAAATTTTATAGTACATTTCACGGTGAGAATAAAATAGAGAAGCTATAAGAGGAGGCATGCAAATAAAAAATTAGGGAAAGAAAAGAAACATGAAAGAGACTAATGAATAAATTGAGGCACTGAGAAAAATACAAAAGAAATGGCCATGTAGGGTCAGATGGGCATGTGCATATGTGAAGTATGGGCACCAACACATGAAGCGCACAGAAAGGTGCCCACAGAAAAGGACAGAAGGGACAGAGACACAGTGGGCTACAGAGGAGGGAATGAAAAGATCCAGCCTGCTCGTGTCCTGTCATTATTATAAAAAGAAAGCAGGATGGGTTGGTGTTACCAAAAAGCTATATCATACTCAACAATATTCCGCTTTAGTAAAGATATACAGTTTTTCACTGTTAAGTCTCATTTTCATTCTTCTAAAAATATCTTCATTACTTTTAGACATTATGTTATGTTTTTACAAATAGATATGAGTCCTGTGAGTCTGATGAAATAGTTAGAAATTGTATGTAATCTTTGCCTTTTCATTGACTTTCTTTAAAAAAAAAAAA
>NW_007727369.1:220181-222555 GCF_000696425.1 Galeopterus variegatus | reverse complement strand
CTATTTTTATATTTTGTCCCAGTTTTAAGAAAAAAGGAAGGGTCTACTAACATATGCTAGCTGTCTGGTGTTTTGGGGTCATTGTTGTGATAGTCATTGTGTGCCTACCATGCACAATGCCAAGCGTCTAGCAAGGTGACACAAACGGGGTAGGCCTCATGCAGTGATGACTGTCATTGGTCTTGGTGTTTTGTAATAGTGGTGATACAGTAGTGATAGATTATGACTCTGCTGGGATCAGATGATCTCTGTTGTAGAGTTGAATAGCCCTCTACTGGCATATTTGAATTCACTTAAATTCTTTGTTTCTCGTGGTCTTTCTTTCAGGTAGTTTTATGCATCAAGCCTCTAGCCTCTCCTCCCCTGCCCCACCTCCTCTATGTTCTTTTTCCTCTTTCCTTCTTTATAATATCACAACATTAATCACTTGTGAACCAAGAAACGAGTTACCCAAACTTGTCTGAAGAACTTCTCAGCTAGTTAGTGTGTGACTTTCTGTGTAGGGACTGTGTGGCCTTTATTGTGAAAGGCCACTTTCACACACCTATTAGGTCTTGAATGGAGCTCTTGGATTCATATCTGAGGTCAGAAATATCCACTTGCTTTACTTCTGGGTACATTGTTCATTTCTATGACTTTGGAATCCAAGAACCTAATTTAGTCACTGGCTAAAATTGGAAAGCTTTAGGCACCAGAGAAGACTCTAGCTGCAAGAGGCAAGAGCCACTGGAACTATTTTGACCCCATGTCTCTGCTGCTAGTAAGTCTCTCCTGGAGTCCCAGCCTAAATCCTGACAAGGCAATGCTTTCCGTCCCTTTTCTTCCTCTTTAAAGTGATTGCTGGACGACTACAGCTTAAACTCCTCTCACCCTGCGAGAAGCTGCTCCCTCTGGCTGGCAGCGGCCTGCCCTGATGGGTGACTAGCTGAGATGGGAAGGCCAGTCCTATACCGTGAAGATCTTGCTTGAGCAGGTTCCCCCTGATGGGGGATTCATGAAAATGGTGGGATTCAGTCCCACGCCACGCAGTGACTGGAAGTCCGGAAGCCACTAAAATTATCTCTACCTTTCTCTGATTTTCTGAGCCCTCTTCTATTGTTTGATTGGATTGTATCTGTTCCTATGTAGGTGCACCTTGGAGGGCTCTGAGCTATGCTTTGTTTCTGGTTTTCCAAGCCCTCTCCTGCTGTTCTGTATAGGTGTACCCTGGAGGGCTCCTGGCTATGCTTTGTTTCTCTGATTTAAATCTAGTCAGTACTTTTCTTCTTTGTGCTGACAACAGTGGGGAGAACTGCTTTTATCAATTATGGTGTCAGTGGAATAGGTTGGCCCCGCTGATTGGGACTAAGATAAACTGGACCCTACTGCTCCTCTTTTCTCTTTGTCTGTTTGTTTGATTAGATGTTTAGTTGAATTCTGGTAATCAGAATAAACCTTCCAATCCCTGCTCTAACTTTTGGACTTTCAAGTCATTTGTTTAGTGTGAGAGGGCAAGCTGAGCCTGGTCTGTCAGTAACAGCCTCAGACTGACTTCTGCCTTAGCAAGGCTCCTTCCAGCAGCTCAGAAGGGAAATCAAGTCAGGACCTGGGTTTTGATGATAATCCCAGGCCTGGATCTTAGGAGGTTCCAGAGAAGTTCCTCAGGCAGTTCAAAGCATGGTAGGCAACAGATACAGAAAGCTTAGGTGAGTGGTCTGTATACTTCCTGCATCACATTCAACTGGATGTTGTCAAAAATGTAGACTCCTGGGCCTCATCATAGAACTGTTCAATGAAAAATTCTGGGAGTTAGGTGTGAGATGTTGACTTACAATCCCCGGTGACATTAATGTCTTCTATCAAACAGTACTTCAGGGACAGATAGTCAAATATTAACAACACGATTTACTTTTATGTAAGAAAAACCTATAATACATTGCTTTCATCTAACAAAGTTAAACAACAACAACAACAACAGAGAGTTTATGTAAGAGAAAGAAAGATAAGGGAGAAAGTAAAAGACAGAGATCTTAAAATTAGTGAATGCTGTTTTTCTTTTCTTGGCTAAGTTACTGATTAGTTGGAAGCTGGCAAAGTGGACAGTCAGGTCAATCCAGGGTAGATAACAGAGAAAACAATTTCACTACTTGCAGTGTCTCCCAGAGACCTTGTGAGCATGTGGTGGGCCATCTGTGAATGATGTCCAGCCTTGGTCTTAGTCAGCACCTCTGTCTTAGTCATGTCAAGCCTGTGCCACTTCCTCTGTTAGAATTCCTCTGTCCTTAAATTTGAGAACCACAGTAAGAGCTACATCAGATAGGAGTGGGTGCTGTGGGTCAGGCAGGCAAGGAAACCTGACACTTGGGCTGGTAGCCATCCTTACCTCGAGGTCTAT
>NW_007727369.1:218666-219422 GCF_000696425.1 Galeopterus variegatus | reverse complement strand
GGTCAGGCAGGCAAGGAAACCTGACACTTGGGCTGGTAGCCATCCTTACCTCGAGGTCTATCTGGATGAGTCCACACCGTTTAAGAGGAAGGACTAGGCAGAGCAGAGTGGGGTTCCCAGATGGGGCCATGACTCTGAACTAGGCTGTGTTGTCCAGAGAGGACATCCAGTCACGTCACCTCATCAGTGCAGGGGAGTAGCGAGCACGCTGTAACTGGAAGGCAATACGAGAGAACGGATGATTTTCTTATGGCGCAGTGGCAGGTCAGGGAATGAGGGTGTTATCAGAGCAGTGAGAGGGCCTAGCCGGCATGACCGGGTCAAGGATCTTAGGAATCCAGGCTGACAATGCTAGTCGGGGTAAGGTGATGAGGTTCTTGGAAAATGCCTCTGTCCCAAGCAGGTTTGTCTCAGGAACAATATCAAGACTAACTAATCCTAGAGGGGGAGGCATTGGTTACCCTAGTGGTGAGGACCTGGCGAAAGGAGGCCGGGGCCAACCTTTCCTCTGAGAATGTTTCAGTACTGATAGTGACATCCACTTGCTTGTATGCCGCTTACTCTACACAGACACTTTCTAAGAGTTTTACATGTATTCAGTCATCATAGCAATACTCTGAGGCAGGTCATATCAACATTGCCATTTTAAAGATGAAAAAAACTGAGGCACAATTTACCTAGAGTCTCATAGGAAGTTAATCTGGCATTTAAACCCTGATTATTTGGCTCCAGAGTTTCTTGCCTTAATGATACGTT
>NW_007727369.1:216432-218110 GCF_000696425.1 Galeopterus variegatus | reverse complement strand
GCATAACTTAAGGACATAAGTGCAGGTTTCTTTGGTCTGTCAGATTTCAGTACTGAGCTATTAACTAGAAGATTCCACCTGCAGGGATATAAGGCTTTGTGGTCCTTGTTGCTTGAGACTTGGCTATAACTATACAGTAGCTTGATGGCCCATGGCTACCCCAGAGGAAAAAAAAGTGGATTGATCAAAAACCCCAGTCAATGCTCAAAGGCAATGAGGGCCCTAGCAGTACTATTCTAGAAACTGACTGTGGTAAAACAAACAAACAAAACTCCAAAAGGACCCTATGCAAGTGCTTCTTAGCACCATGTCTTTTCTCTTTAGATTTGTGCTAATGTGTGGTTGACAGGATCAGACACTTATCTTTAAAATTAAAGAAAAAAACAAAAAACAGTTCTTTAAGAACAGGATGACCTACTTAATTATTACTTTTTTAGAGCTAAAGAAATTTCTTTTCAGGATGATGAGATTAAATAGAGTGTAAGTAAAATTCCTTGATTTTGAAAATGCATGTGACTCCTTGGTTAATTGGGACCATGACATTGTCTGTTTTCCTCATTCAGTTTCTCCTAGAATTGCAATATAGGATCACTGAAGAAGATATAATTTCATAAATAATTGCTCACCTTTCTGGGGTAGGCTGCAGCTGTCTTTGATTGATGCAGGCAGACGTGTTTATCCCTGTGTTTATGTTCTCTGGCTGCTGAATCTTTAAGTGCAATTTCTTGTCAGCAATTTAATCAGCAATTCTCTCCATTAAGAAGAACCCTCCCTGCTTTAGATGTATAAAATGCAGAACAATTTTTAATTCAGAAATGAAGCTACACAGGTCTATTTGTTTTAAACCAAGATTCTCCTAGTCGTATTTAATTTTTCACACATGGAATATACTAGAATGATTTCTTCTTCTTCTGTTAAATTACCAGAGTCAGGAAATTAAATTTTTCATTTTTATTTATGATCATGTATTTCTGAGCACGTTGATTTTCATAAGTAATTAAATATTAGGTATAAATACGGGGATTCTCCTCGGCACATCATACTCCCCTTGTGTGTTCTACATTCTACCTAGATAAGATCGAGAAGCCTAGGGCAATGCTGGATATCACAAGAGGTGGTTTCCATTTTGGCTAAACCATTAACAAGCTTTGAGACCTTGGATGAGTCAGTTTACCTCTTAGTGCCTTAGTTTTCTCACTTTTCAAACGAAAATATTAGAGGCTAAAACTGTGAGTCCCTTCTGGTCCTTGTTTTGTGCTTCTGTGGTTTACTGGATGATCTATAAAATCCTTAAACAAAGGACCCACTTTCTCCTCTGAGGCTTTCTGTCTGATACTGTTCTTATCTGCTGAAAGGACTTCCCCAGAAACTCCATAAAATAATGTCTGTCTAATCTTTGAGTCCCAACTCAGAGTCTACCAACTTCTCCACTGTTTTTCTTGTGTTCTTATCTTTGACTACTTTCTTTGTAATAGTAGGAAACATATTCTGATATGTTGTAAAGATTTTTTTTGTTTTATCCCCCAGTAAGACAAAGGGTCGAGGAAGACAAGGCCAAACACTTTCATTGTTTTACTTCCTGTGATACTTGGTCCAATGCAATCTTTCTCAAGTTACCATGTGATAAACACATATTTATTGATTTGCTGAATTAATAAGCATGGTGACTTGAGAAGGC
>NW_007727369.1:215691-216343 GCF_000696425.1 Galeopterus variegatus | reverse complement strand
AACATATTCTGATATGTTGTAAAGATTTTTTTTGTTTTATCCCCCAGTAAGACAAAGGGTCAAGGAAGACAAGGCCAAACACTTTCATTGTTTTACTTCCTGTGATACTTGGTCCAACGCAATCTTTCTCAAGTTGACATGTGATAAACACATATTTATTGATTTGCTGAATTAATAAGCATGGTGACTTGAGAAGGCTACTGAATTGAGGGGAAAAAAAGCCATATGGGAACTGTTTGACCATTAAGTGAAAAGAAAAAAAAAATCAGCTTCTGTCTGTCTGATTGCTGTCTAAATATGGCTTAGAAGAATTCACATTGAAATCAATATAGTCATTCAGCACAAAAGGAACGATGCTGAATGCTGAATTCATTGCTTTGTCTCTTAAGTGGCGTGCCTAAAAAATGTCCATTCCATTCCAAGCAGATTTATTAGGGGAAAAGATATAAAGAATATAGCCATCAAGCATTTAATGTGGGCCATTTTATAGACGTCAAATCATTGTCACTTTCTGTACAAATGAATGACCTGTAAAAATTGATCCCTTTTTGACATTTGGAGACAGAAAGATGCATTTTTTTTTTTTTTACCTTTTTGTCTTTTTTACTGACCAGCAACAGGATCGCAACCCTCGGTGTTGCGCCTGCACCGC
>NW_007727369.1:213643-214143 GCF_000696425.1 Galeopterus variegatus | reverse complement strand
AGTTTTTCAGAATTTGATAAATGGATGTCAGTCTCAAATTTAAGTGTTTTTAGTGGTGCATGGTGCCACTTGGTTGAAGCAAACTCATTATTGTTGTTAGGTAGTAGAGCTAGGTTAATTAAATGTTCCACTGCTAGTAGAATACTAATCACCTGGAGAAGCTGGGCTACTGACATTCCCAAATGAAAGGAGTAAAAATACTAAAGAGAATCAAAGAGAGGAGGAAGTGCTAATATCATGGATTTTGGAGCAGTATAGACTCTCTAACTAGGTATACCCAGAAAAGCTAAACTTAACGGAAAGAAACTCAAATCCAGACATCTGTAATATTCTTCTGAAAGTTTATGGAGGAGAAAAACTTCCTCCTACATTTTCTACTGGTCAAGTTTCAGGTGCATTCAATAAAATAGAATTTTTCTATTTTTTGCTTCTATTCCTTTGTTGTAGATGGAACTGATATAATGAAGGCAAGAAAGAATAAGGATAACTAAACAATACCG
>NW_007727369.1:212244-213499 GCF_000696425.1 Galeopterus variegatus | reverse complement strand
TTTCAGGTGCATTCAATAAAATAGAATTTTTCTATTTTTTGCTTCTATTCCTTTGTTGTAGGTGGAACTGATATAATGAAGGCAAGAAAGAATAAGGATAACTAAACAATACTGAGAAAGAGTCATAAAGTAGAGACTGAGGGAATCCATGTATTGTCCAACCCTGGATCCACCCATAATGCTATGGGTGCATAATTCTGATGTGTCCTTTTGTTCTCATGACACAACTAAGAAATCTAGATTCACAAGAACTAGAAGGCTGGGAAAGGATTTAGTTGTTCGTAGCCACCAACAGAACAACAGAGCTGAAGTGAAGCCTTGCTCTATATAAGTTATCACATTCTGGACATCAGAATTGTCTCTATATCCACAAAGTAGGTTCATTCTTTGGGCTGATAAGTTAATAACCACGTACTAATGATTAATGAAAACAGAGATATGTCAAAACGATGAAAGCTTTCTGTCAGTGTTGAAATGCTCTAAGAGAAATTTCAAACCTAAGAAATTAAAACAGATTACCTTACAGTGGTCCTTCTTTGTTTGATTGATAATCTCACTTAGGGCTTGCAGAATTCACTTTGGTTTCTGAATAGAGCTATGTGTAATGGCTATTTAACATAACTATTAAAATATTGCCCACTGATATTTCAGAAAACAAATTTTAAAAGCTTGATTCTACACCCAGCCATGGTTCTCCATTTTGCATTCATGGCCAAACCACTTAAGTGAATGTTCTGTACTCGCCCACTGAATTTCCTCTCCCCCATTCCATTCTTAGTTTCCTACAACCTGGCTTCGTCTTCTTCACACCCAAAAGTCACACAAAACTTTGCGATTGGTCTCTGGTTCTGGCCTCTTCACTCTCGTGGTTCCTTTAAACCTTCATGGAACATCTGACACTGTTGATTACTCCATGTAAAGATTTTTCTATTGAATCCCATGCAATATGATATTCTCATTAATAATCACTTTTAAAGCCTGTCCCTTCTGCTCCCTTTTTTAGGAGCTCTGCTTCTCCACTTATATAAAAAATGTTCCTCTGACATACAACTGACAGAGTTGTAATTATGTGTTTAAATGTTTGCCTCTCCAACGAAATTATCAGGATACATACTGAGTCTTTTTTATTGCAGCAACTAGCACATTTTCTGGCATAAAATGCATGCTCAATATGTGTTCTTGAATGATCAAATGAATGAGTAAATGAATGTGCCTCCAATCTCCCCAATTAAATGGTAGGTTTTTGAGGGCAAGG
>NW_007727369.1:203099-211861 GCF_000696425.1 Galeopterus variegatus | reverse complement strand
TAGCAAAGTCCAATCAAATTACCATGATTACCAAGTTTTGATAATAATCTGAGTTCTGCACCGGACGCTGAGATCAACAATAGTTAAGCTATTTAGGAACCAACTTCTCCAAGGAATATTAATGAAGAACTCAGGTTTAGATGATTTTTACATATAGCAGTGAAAAAAAGAATCAGTGCAATTACTGATTGGGGAAAGCAGACAACACTCGGCAAGGAAAATGGAAGCAAGTATTCAGTCTTTTCTAAATATCTTATAAAAGAATTGAAGTAGAGTCCATGAAAAATGGCATAGCATAGAGTTTCACTAAACAGTTCTGAAAGCAGCCTCAAGAAATCGTATTGTAGATAGCAAACTTATCAACTAGAATGTACATGATATTGAGGATGGCCCCTTTACTGTTTAATTCCCAAAAGATGGAAAATAAAAAAAGGAAGATAAAGGGAATAAAAATGTGCGTTCATTTCCATACTTTTTTTGTTTGTTTTTGAAAATTCATTTGTTCAATCAGCTTAAAAAATAACCCTCATCATAAATGGAAGGTAGAATGCAGAGACGCTTTGGATATACATAAAAACATAGTAGTCTAATGCACAGGGGTCAAAAGACAGATTTGCCACCTAACAATTGTTCTTTTAGGGCAAGCCAAGCTTTACAAATCTCAGTTTTTAAGTATTTACCTCATGGCATTGCTGTAAAAATTTAAAGAAAATCACATACAGAAAAATACCTTGTAAACTGTTAATTACTATCCAACTAGAAGGAGTTATTGTTTGAACTTTAGATACTTGTGAAAAGAATAAATTTTGTTAAAAAAGAGTAAAGTTGAAAATGGATTAAATTTTTAGAGATTCCATGTTGTTGTTTGCACAGCTATCTCTTCACTTAGGCATGGGTAAAGGATTTGACATCTTAAGTGAATCACCCTAGTACCCGATGTCAGCAGCTTAAAGAATTGGAGAGAGTGTAAGCCATTCTCTGTTCCCATAGGAGGCAGGCAGTTTTCAGGTTGCTGAATGATATCCTGGCCTTGAAGGAGGAGGAACATCATCCCAGATGGAGCCCAGTACCTTTACCCTCTAAACAACAACTCTAAGAACAAAGAGACCGACTTCATTGTACAAGGACTGAGTAACATGACAACAAGATTGTGAAAGATAATTTATCAGCAGAAGAAAAAATTCAATATAATTTGCTTGCTGATGTATTTTTCAAATGTAACAAATATTTTTATTTTTTGGTTACAAATGATTCATCTTCTAACATAAAAATTTTTCTTCTAAAAAGGTATAGATATTAAACAAATAATTAGGTGGAAAGCAGGAAGACCTGAAGTACTTAATATCAAAACTACTTACTACATAGATGGAAGACTGTTAAAAGTATGATTTGTGAAATGTTTCTAAGCATATTCAAGTAGAACCTTATTTCCTTCTAAAGTGATAACTTAAGATGTAAAAAATATATACATATATATATTTTAAGGTTAACATTTGAAAATGGAACATTGGAAAAAAACACTCAAGTTTTATCTAAAAACATGTGTGTCACTGCAAATACCTAGAAAAAATATTAAACTCCTAAATACAGACTAGCTGGCACATAGAAGCCAATGCATGAAAAGTGACCATTCGTATTTTTTGTAAGTGGAAGCCTACAGACACAGAAAAAGCTGTTGAAATACTTCACTGTCAATTTCCTCATTTTTAAAAAATAACTTCTGTGGCTTTCCCAGTAAAGTTTTTAACCCAATGCTAATTAAGCAGAGGTTTGCTTTGCACATCAATTTTTAATATTCACTCCTCATGGTTAAATGAAACCTGCAGCATAAGGCTTCTTAGTTAAAAGCAGTCCTGACCTACTTCCATGTGAAATCAATGGAAGGCTTCAAGAGATGCGTGAGTAACTAACATTTAAGGAAGCCAGTTCATAGTCCATGTTGGTGTAAGATGTGTGTTACTCCGAACTTCAGTGTTTCCCCCCTCCCTCCTCGCCTTCCTTCCTTGTTCTTAAAAGAAAAGAGCAGACTTTGGAAATTATTGAGCCAGATAAGTGAAGCCAACTGAAGTTATGTGGCCCTGGGGGTTTACGAGTTGACATGCCAGCTACATATGTAATGGCTTCAAATTAATAGGAACCCCTAGGTCTGGGACTGAGGAAGGGAAGGAAAAGCCTAAAAGGCACCCACTTACATTCAGATATATTCCACAAAAAAAGAAAAATGGAATCAATCAAAATATGGTCTTCAGATACCTATGTTCCAAGGCCGGTGAAAGCAAGAACATAGGGTACATGGCAAATATGAAAACTGGTATGTTGGATACCCAGATTGTAGGGTATGGAACAGGACCAAGAATAAAAACCAGCTAGACTGAGGAGCAGCAGTCATCAGGACATGGAAGATCACACTTGGCCTCCCTCTGGCCGGGAGTCCTAGCAGAGAGCACATAAGTTCTCCTTAAGGGTTAATACGCAACCACATACAGGGTCAGTATGAAACCTTGACCCTTGACCCTGGAGAGTGTTCTTCATGCTAAATTCCAGAGCACTAAGCTAGAGTGGGGCATAGCCTGATGGAAAAAGGTAGGATAATTCAGTCACATGGCCATCCATGACAAGAAGAGGAATTCAAGGTCCAGAATACTATTTTGCAGTTAGTGTTCAAGTTGAGAAGATCTATACATTTGAAACACATTAATGGTAGAGCTCTATATTACTGCTTCCCAATTGTTCATGCCAATCCTGAAACCCAAATTGGTAAATATACAAGCATGATTTTTTATTATGGTAACATACATATAACATAAAATTTACAGTTGTAACNGATAATTCAGTCACATGGCCATCCATGACAAGAAGAGGAATTCAAGGTCCAGAATACTATTTTGCAGTTAGTGTTCAAGTTGAGAAGATCTATACATTTGAAACACATTAATGGTAGAGCTCTATATTACTGCTTCCCAATTGTTCATGCCAATCCTGAAACCCAAATTGGTAAATATACAAGCATGATTTTTTATTATGGTAACATACATATAACATAAAATTTACAGTTTTAACTATTTTTTAAGTATGCAGTCAGAGGCATTAAGTACAGTTGGCCCTCTGTATTTGTGGTTTTTGCATCTGTGAAATCAGCCAACCACACATTGAAAATATTCAGGAGAACAATTATGTCTTTACTGAACATGTACAGCCTTTTTTAAAATCATTATTCTTTAAACAATGCAGTATAGCAACTATTTGCATAGCATTTATATTGTTTTAGGTGCTATAAGTAATCCAGAGATGATTTCAAGTACAGTTACACAGGAGGATGTGCTTAGGTTATGTGCAAATACTAAACCATTTGATATCAGGGACTTGAGCATCCACTGATTTGGGTATCTGAGGGAGGTTGTGGAATCGTCCCCCAGGATACCGAGAGATGACTGTACATTCATAATGCTGTGAAGCCATCACCACCATCCATCTCAAGAGCTTTTTTATCTTTCCAAACTGAAACTCTGTCTCATTAAACAATCACTCCTCATCCCTTCTCACCATTCTACTTTCTATTTCATTACTTTGACTACTCTAGGTAGCTCATATAAGTGGAATCAAGCAAAATTTGTCCTTCTCTGACTGGCTTATTTTGCTTAGCATAATGTCTTCAAGGTTCATGCATGTTGTCATATATTGCTAGATTCCCTTCTTTTTTAAGGCTGAATAATATTCCATTGTATGTCCATATAGACAGCATTGTGTTTATCCATTTATCTGTTGATGGATATTTGGTTTGCTTCTTCCACCTTTTGGTTATTTTGAGTAATGAAGTGATGAACATGAGTGTACAATTATCTGTTTGAAACCTGCTTTTGACTCTTTACGGTATTACCCAGAAGCAGAATTGCTGGAACATGTGGTAATACTCTGTTTAAATTTTAGAGGCACCACAGTACTGTTTTCCACAGTGTCTTCACAATTTTGCATTCCCACCAACAGTGCACAGAACTTCTAATTTCTCTACATCCTTGCCAACACTTGTTTTCTTTTTTTATAGCAATTTTAATGGGTGTAAAGTGGTATCTCATTGTGATTTTGATTTGCATTTCCCTAATGATTAGTGATGTTGAGCATCTTTTTATGCACTTATTGGCCATTTACATATATTTTATAGAAAAATATCTTTCTTAGTCCTTTGCCCATTTTTTAAATGAGATGTTTGGGTTTTTTGTTATTGTTGTTGAGTTGTTGGAATTCTTTATATAATCTGGATATTAATCCCTTATCAGATATATGATATATATTTTTGCATATATTTTCTCCCATTCCTTTTCACTCTGTTGACAGTGTCTATCAATGCACAAATGTTTTAAATTTTGATTAGTCTAATATATCTATTTTTAATTTTGTTGTCTTTGCTTTTGTTGTCATATTCAAGAAATTGTCATCAAATCCAATGTCACGAAGATTTCCCCCTTTTTTTTTTCTAAGAGTTTTATAGTTTTAGTTCTTACACTTAGGTCTTTGATACATTTTGAGTGAATTTTTGTATACAGTGTAAGGTAAGAATTCTACTTCATTCTTTCATGTGTGCATATCCAGTTTTCCAAATAAAATTTGTTGAAAAGGCTGTCCTTTATCCAATAAATAATCTAGGCACCATTGATAAAGATCATTTGACCATATACATTACAGTCTCTTCTATTTCATTGACGTATTTCTCTGTCTTTATGCCAGTACTATACTGCTTTGATTACTGTAGCTTTGTAGTAACTTTTGAAATCAGGAAGTGTAAGACATCCAACTTGGTTCTTTTTCAAGATGGTTTTTGCAATTTGGGGCCCCTTAAGATTTCATATAAATTTTATGATGATGTTTTCATTTCTACAGAAAATGGTATTGAAATCTTTTATAGTGACTGCTTTGAATTGTTAGATTGCTTTGGGTAGTATTGACATCTCAGAAATATTAAAAATCCTCCAATCCTTGAACACAGGATGTATTCCATTTATTGGAATTTCATAATGTTTTGAAGTTTCCAGCATACAAACCTTCCACTTCCTTGGTTAAGTTTGTTCCTAAGTATTTTATTCTTTTTGATGCTATTAATGCATAAACATTTTGACCATGTTTATGAATACATTTAGTCCTTTATTTTTTTGATGAATGTTTATAGAATACCAACTCTGTACCAGGTAGTATTCCAGGTGCTAGAATATTTTTTTAAATGTCAGACAATAAAAACTAAGATTTCAAATGAGGATCAGAGATGGATTTAGAATGGAGAAAGCACTTTCTGAGGGCAGTTAAAGGCATTGTTATGAAGAAGTAAGTAGTAAAGAAGACAGGTAGATTCAGGACTGAATATTTTAGAAAAGTGTTCTGTTTCTCTTTTGCTCTTGCCTCACCTTGTGCCACTCTGGTTCTCAGGCCTATTTTTTCAACATTTTCTCAGATCCTGAAGGTTACAAAGGTCAGGCATCCTGTCCTTTACTCCAATGGACTGGATCTGGTGACCCTCAGGAGATGGGTCCTCTTTGTTTCAGGTTTAATCACAATCCCATCTGAAGAATCTTGTATTACAATGACTGCTCTCTCCTCATCTTCCTTCTATCCTTTTCCTTTTTTTTTCTTTCATTTTTCTCTTTTTTACCTATGAGCCTAACCCAAAATGATGGATGTTGGAACCCTCCGAGGCCTTATTCATCATTCAGATTGTTGCCACAAAGAAGTCTGCTACGAGATAATTTATGCAACAAGATATTACAGTAATAAAAAGTATCAGTAACATCAGAAATAGGAATAACACCTAATCCAGGTCCTGTTTTTTATTTAATTTACAAAAAATAGAAATAAAAAATAAACATCACCATTCCTGAGACACTTTATTATTGAAAAGTTCATACATGCATTTTGCATGTGTGGATGTGCAAGAGCATGAAAAAATGATAATAGCAAGAGTTCAAGTAAGAGAAGAGGTGGCAGGCACCTAACCTAAAAGGAAGCTGAAAAAAGGAGCAAAAGAAAAAAGAAAAAGGAGGTGGAAATGATACTGCCACATAAAATTTCCAAGAAAAGAACTTTTGCATTTTTCATCCCTTGGTTTCAAAGACAGCCAGTGGAGCACAAGATCAGTGACTACCAACTCCCTGTCCTTAGGCCATGAGTTGTAGTTGGAGCTAAATAAATATTTGTTGGGCCTTAGAAATAATCATATTTAACTCACTCATATTACAGACAAACTGAAATCCAAAGGGGTTCAATTACTTGAGCAAAACCACAATATCTGAAGAAGCATCATTCTCCTAAGTGCCCTCTAAAGATTACTAAGGTATCAATATTTAAATATTCGTTTTGCCTATCGCTTTACTTGATCTTCTTATCTAACTTCATTTAAAATGTAATTTCTCCTAAGTGCCCTCTAAAGATTACTAAGGTATCAATATTTAAATATTCGTTTTGCCTATAGCTTTACTTGATCTTCTTATCTAACTTCATTTAAAATGTAATTTTTTTTGAGGGGAAAAAATCAAATATGGTCAATTGGCTTTCTCCAAATCATATTTTTCCCACCTCTTCAAATTTGTCTATTTTCTCCCAGGAATACTATGAGAAATTCCATATTGGCTAACAGTAGTTTGCAAATACTGTTACACTCTCTAACTGTGTTTATCTAGAGAGTCAGTAAATTGAAATCAGCAAACATATAGTACTGTGTACATTTAGGTCTGTAACCATCAATTATATTACCCCTGAATTGTTTGCCATTCCTGCCTTGCTTTCCTTATAAAATTTTAATAGCTAAGACATCTTTATCCCTCCCAAATATGGCTATTAGTAACTGTGATTCCAGCAATACCAATTTTTACATTTACTTGATAGAAATTAAATATTCTTGTTACCCTTTATGACGAAGAGATTGTTCTTCCTAGCATTTAGTATTTGCTTCAGAAACATGTATGAATGTATTTTCAGAATAACATCTTTCAGAAAGAAAGGAAATGATATTTTTCTTCCCATGCATTAATATTTTTAGTTCCGGAATGCTTCTGATTCTTTTATGGATTGAAACATTTTTCCATCTGCCTGTTAAAATGATATGTCTTAATTAAAGTTGATTGCACCTGTGTGTATATTCAAACTACCCACACACCTCCCGCCTACAAGTGGAAGAGCTTTTCTTTCCTTCAAAAATTAAAAGAGGGAACTATGACCCTTTATATTTAAAAAAAAAATCATAAGCCTAGAAGACATATAACACTGAGAAGTTTGAGAAGTGTTAGATGCAATGTTTCCTGGCTATCTCAGATCAATGACTTTTTATCTGCTAATGATTGTTTGGCAGTTAATGTAGAGACAGTTGGTCATCATCTTTAAACTGCTGGTTTCCTTTTCATTTACAAGGCAGCCTAGCTGAGGAAACCAAGCAAAAGAATCAAAATTCAACAACAAATTCTCGCCCACATATGTACTGCTTGCTTGTGCATGCTCTTAGATTTGGCAGCCCGATCTTGCCTTATTTATGAAGTTATGCAATGATCATAACACAAATAAATAAATAAATGATGGAGATCATTTTCAAACTCAGAGTGGTCAAACATCATCTATAACATTTTTTTCAAGGAATTCTAATAAATATGAAATAAATTAGCTTCTCTCTCTCTCTCTCTTTTTTTTTACTCTTTTTCTTTTTTCTTGAGGAAAAGAGGCCAATTAAAATGCTTTCATTTAAAATACAGAAAACCATAGAAATAAAGAACCTAGCCAGTCTAGAAAACTAATAATATAATAAAAATATATTAAATGCTACTAAAAATTTTCCATAGTTTTAAACAGTGATTCTGAACCCTGGCCTTATTTTAGAAATACTCAGAAGCTTTAAAAGATTACTAATGCCAACCCCCCACCCTCAGCAATTCTAATTTAATTGTGGCCCAGGCATGGATGTTTTTTACAAAAGCTCCCTGAGTGTTTCTGATATGTGGTCAGGAATAGGAACATCTAATATAGAATTTATTCTGGTACTTATCAGTAGAATACTAGGCTAGAATATTCTTGAGTCCAGATGACTCATTTACAGATGAGCAAATGGAGGCTCAGAAGGGAAAAGTGATTTGCCCAAGGCCTCAGAGTTAATCAGGGGCTAAGTCTGAATCGGTACCCAGGGGCTCATAACCATGAAGACAATTCCGTACAATGCTGTGGCTGTACAGTGCTGTGGCTGGGACTCCCCACGTCAAAGTGTCCAGGGGTTAAAATTCTCTACACTTGGTTTCCAAATTGCTAGTTTGAATTCATGAACTGCATTATTAGTACTAGTTTTATATCCTCCAACAACACCTCGGCCATTTCTATAAAAATGTAGTAATAACCCATGCAATAGGAACTTTGATTTTGATCCACAAATGCCGAATACACTGTAATTTCCTATACATATTAACTCAGTCATGAGAATACATAAATATGTTCTACATTATACAAGTCTTCTCAATCTATAAAATGTCTATCAAAAGAGAACTGCTCTGACTTTTTAAAAAAATTTCAGTAATGTGCCATGTATTGTTAGTTGCTAAAGATTTTTTGTTTGTTTGTTTGTTTGTTTGTTTTTTATTTTGTCAATATACAATGTGGTTGATTATTATGGCCCTTCACCGAAACCTCCCTCCCTCCTCCCTCTCCCCCCTAGCACCCAAGAATGTCCTTTCCGTTTGCTTGTTGTAACACCTTCAAAAAAATTGTAGTTGTTATATCTTCTTCCCCCTCGCCCCCCGGTTTTC
>NW_007727369.1:199570-202737 GCF_000696425.1 Galeopterus variegatus | reverse complement strand
TTGCTTGTTGTAACACCTTCAAAAAAATTGTAGTTGTTATATCTTCTTCCCCCTCGCCCCCCCGTTTTCTGTTTGTTTGTTTGTTTTGTGTGTGTGTGTGTGTGTGTGTGTGAGTGAATTTATTTATTTATTTTTAGCTCCCACCAATAAGTGAGAACATTTTACTCTCTTATTGTTCAAAGGGTTATTCCAACATCAACACTTAAAAAGACATGAAAACAGAAATGGTAGAGACATAGATAGAATTAAAATCTTATTTTTCTATATAGAAGAAAAAGTAATTTGGATTCCTTGCATCCAACATATAATTGGTCTACTTTCTCCTCAAGGCCATAGTAAGCAGAGAGTCCTCTTATGAAGCCAAACCCTCTTGAATATCTCCTAAAAGAGCAACTCAAATTATAGCCATTTTTTTTAAAATTCTGTTTATAATATTGCTACTTCTCCTAACGCTTGGCATCATCTCTTCTGTATTTTGGCTGTGTGATTGTTCACACTCTTGGCAGCACTTAAGGGTATTTCATACATAAAACTACTCCTCTTCTGTCCTATGTTAAGCTATCATTAATTAGTTTGAAGATTTCCTTAAAACAGACTAATTTTGTGGTTTTAAGAACATTGGGCTTCACCAGGGGGACACTTTCATCACGTATCATTTCTGTTACTTATTTAGCTCACATGAATCCCATTTCTTTAAACTACAGAAACAAAATATATTTATATGATTTTAAGTCTAGGCTCCTTCATTTTCTTTTTCTAAGTAAAATTTTAGATCCAGAAGACATCTTAGAGATGGTGTGGTCTAAATCCCTTATTTGAGAAATGAGTTCACAGAGGCAGAGAGAGTAAGAACACATACCCAGTGTCATGTGGATGATGGCAAAACCATTACCAGGATCAAGTTTTCTAAACAATTAAATCCAGAGATCTTTGTACTATGCCAGTTTCTATTTAGCATTACCATGACTGGGACAGTGCAAAGAAGAACAAATCTCAATTCACATATGGTTAAGTCCCTGTGGCCTCCTTTCTTCCAGACTACTCTTTTTTAGGTTGTTAGCTTTATGTTAATTTACTCCCCTGTGTCCTACTTAAGAATGACCCTTGTGGCAGGTCTTCTGTAACTTTTGTCAGGTGATTTTGGAATTTGTCAAGACACAGACATCTTAAAATATCCTAAGTTGAAACTTGTGTCTTACCCAGGTTATACAGATTTTGCTACCCTACAATTCTCTTTATCCAATATTGTAGAATTCTATTTTTACCTCTAAGAGGTTTTTATCAGTTGTTTCTCTATCAAATGTGTGAAGAACTGGATTTAGAAAGAGTAAGATGAGCTTCAGTACTGTCGGGTCTTAAATGGGAAACAAGGACTGAAAGTACACCATTGCCAGTGCAGGGGCCTAAGAGAACTGTGGTCATAAATATTTAATGTGGTAAATTATAGGGAGGCATTTGCATTTTTATGCACTATTTTGAAGTAAAAAAGGTTGTTGAACAATAAAGACACTTTCCATAATTGTGTTCCATTTTTAATACACAGAGAATTGACTCTGGGTTCAGAGTAGTTAGTTAATGAATTCTCAATATAACCCTGTCTGGTCTTTCACTAAATCTTGACATCAGATGAAGACCAGACAATGAGGTTGGTTAACAAAAAAATGATTATCTTGTCATCAAACAGCAGATAAATTATGAATGTCAAAAAAAAAAAAATGGTCTTCATCTGGCAGGTAGTCACAAGTTCACCTGTGCTGAAAACAAACACTAAACATCGTTTGTAAAAAGATAAACTACAAAATATTTTGTACTTCTGTATCTTTGCATGTAGGTCTGTGCAACTGTTTGAAAAGGATGCTTTAGAAGTCAGTGACAGTCTAATGTTGAAGCGGCGATTTCTGGAGTTCTGAGGATTTCATGTGCTCAGAGACAAGGTAGCACTGATAACGAACCTCTGACCTGAGATAACTCTTCAGACGTCGTCCTTCGGGTTCACCCTCTTGGTGAATCTTCCTTTAACACTGATGCCATCACCATAGTCTTGCTCCTCAAAAATAAATGCAAGCTCTGTAGCCTGTCTCAAAATCCTCCTTAATTTGTTTCTTCTTTTCTATGTAAATTCAGGTCTCATTCTTTCTAATGGAAAGCCTTTCTTTCAGAAACAAGCTGAATTTTTTACGGGCCCTGAATCATTGTTTCTCTCCACCCTCCTTTTGAAAGTGCGAGTATTTGTTGTGCTGTTTTATCAGGCTGGATGTTTCTGGGTTTTGACTTGCCTATTTCCCATGTATCTGTGTCTTGGTTCTCCTCCAGACAGTGGAAAGAAGGATCTGTGTTTTGCATTTCTTTTGCATTGTGCATGATCCAGGGCCCAATGCTATGCATGTGAACAAATGTTATTGGAGAAGGGAGGAAGTGTCTACAGTTGTGGTCCTGTTCCTTAGTCTAAACGTCACCATTAAGTGTCCTCTCCCTCTCTACACCAGCCCTGTTCCTGTCCTGACCTCTCCGTGAAACTTCTCATTCCTTCTGTCACCAGGCCTTTGTAATCACACTGGACCAGAGCCCCACCTTCCAAACTATGGCTCCTCCAATCTACCCTACTGACTGTTGCCTCCAATTCCTGTCACATTCTTGCTCAAAATCATTTAACAGACTCTCAACACCTGCAGAATAAAGTGTATATGCCACCTCACCTACAAGACTGTAAACCTATTAAAGAAAACAATTGGTGCGTAATTTTAGATCTTTAGGTCTTCTTGGAAATTATAGGTATTATGTATACTCACAATCTGAATGAATAAACCATGGGTGGGGTGGATCAAGAGAGTAAGCTATAGACAACTCAGGTCCCAAATCATGCCATACATAGTCTTCTTCCACTGGCCCACCCAATTACGAGGACTACATTGAGGGTCCCTTATTTTCTGTTCTCTCTTGTTTACTCTCCCCCCAGTTTTCCTCTGGATTCCTTAGGCTTAGTGGTGCATATATCATTTTCAGGATCAGCTTTTGGTAGGACAAACCCAGGGGAAAATAATAGCTCAGGACTTGGAAGCCAGCTCAAGGCCATTAATGCAGGGAGTTCTGGGGTCCAGACTACACAGGGAGAGGTCTAGAAAGGAGGATGGCAGCTCCAGATGGCACAAGCTCTTGGTTTCATAGAC
>NW_007727369.1:197791-199244 GCF_000696425.1 Galeopterus variegatus | reverse complement strand
GGGAGAGGTCTAGAAAGGAGGATGGCAGCTCCAGATGGCACAAGCTCTTGGTTTCATAGACTCCTTGCCCCCTGGTGAGGGTGCAACAGAAAGAAAATCTGGAGTGGGAATCTCCAAATTGTAGAGCCCAGGGCAGGGGCCTTGGTTGCCCAGATCTAAGGTGCTACTGCCTTTATTTAAATTTGCACCAAATAAAAGAGGTGAATGACATTAAAGTGTAAATACCATCACAATATTTGAGATTTAGAAAGGTCCTTAAATGTTTTCTAATGTTACATGATACTTGCATTTTAAAAATGAAGAAATGGGATTCTAGAAAGAAAATGTGGTAAACTGGAGTCAACATAGTATTTAAAGTCAGACAAATCAAGATCACATCTCAGTTAGGTATTTCTAGGTAAGTCATATAACCCACTGTGCATTGGTATCTTCATCAGTAAAATGAAGACGTTGCAATTACAGAGTAGTTACTCAGCAAACATTCATTCCCCTCCATTCATTTCCTCAAATTTCTTCCTACCCTAAATAAAATCTACAGAGTGATACATCTACATTAAGATTTCATTTACAGCTGAAATATTAGTCTGCTTGGGCTGCCATAACAAGATACCCCAGACAGGGAAGCTTAAACAATAGATTCTTATTTTCTTATAGTTCTGGAGTCCAAGGTCAAGGTTTCGTCAGGTCTGATCTCTCCTGAGGCCTCTCTCCTTGGCTTGCAGATGGCCACCTTCTTGCCATGTCCTCGCCTGGCCTTTCTGTGTGTGTGTGTGTGTCCCTGGCGTCTCTTCATGAGTCGCATTGGATTAGAGCTCCACTCTTATGACCTACTTTAACTTTGATTACTTCTTTAAAATCCCTATCTACAAATAGTCATGTTGGGGAGTAGGACTTCAACATATGAACTTTAGGGAGAGACACGATTCATTTCATAACAGTTGGGGATAGTAAATTGAAAGAAATAGTAAATAGCTGGAAATTCCAGTTATGCACCAGGGTTTTATTTTTAAAATCCAAACTATGTTACAGTACAGAACGGGATGGATAGTCTGAATTCCATCCCTGTCTCTGCCAGCAGCAGGCTGTGTCAGTAAGTTAGCCAACATTCAGTCCATAACAGTGAGCTTTCCTAACTAACAAGACCCTAAGTTTTCCTTGCTGAGCTTATTAACCAACAGGATCCTCAGTTTTCCCTAACAGTAAAGAAGGTCATTTTACCTGCATGGCAGGGCTATGTAAGG
Organism: Galeopterus variegatus; assembly: GCF_000696425.1. NCBI lineage: Eukaryota > Metazoa > Chordata > Mammalia > Dermoptera > Cynocephalidae > Galeopterus > Galeopterus variegatus. Next base: position 198,003 of record NW_007727369.1, on the reverse strand, counting down.
ATTGGAAATATTATTTGTGAAGAGTCTAGTGAGCATCTCACACATACTAGCCCCTTAACACTTGGTAGGTCTAATAGCAATACTGCTGCTCTTTCTTTCATGAGACATTGTTAGAACTGGACATTCCCAAATTTCCAGGAGTAACTAGGAAACACTGACTTTCCTTTTAAAGATAGGGAAAAACATTTAGGGTATTGTCTGTATTTTTTTTT
>NW_007727369.1:192480-196981 GCF_000696425.1 Galeopterus variegatus | reverse complement strand
TTTTTTTTTTTTTTTTTTTTTTTTTTTTTTGGTATTATAGAGGTATACAGTTTTAGACTTAGGAGAATGCTTAGAAATAATTTATTTCAAATCTAAAATTTGGTCTGAGAAAACCAAGGCTCAGTAAGTGTTGTTTCCTCAAATCCCCAGAGGTTTTAGTGAACTGAGCCGAGAATGGACTATAGATTTTCTCAACCTCATTGCAGAATATTCTACAGTTTTTGTATTTCTGTGAAAATCTTTAAACTTATTTTTAGTTTTTTCCTAAATACATCTAATTTATTTCTAAATTGTTTTTTATGTAAAAGGAGTTTTATTATAACTTGAGCTAAAAGAAAAGCATTGCTTGTTGGATTTTGAACTGCAAAAACATTAAAAACCTTATATTAAAACCTTTCTTAGTAAAAATTTTACTAATTTCTGTGCCCCTTAATTTTTCTGTCAGCATGACAGTAAAAATATTGTCCTCATTAGACTTTCAAAGATCTTAAATTTAGACTATTTTTTTAATAGGAGGAAAATGAGAAATATCTGTTANTGTCTGTGCCGACAGGTCCTGTTGGCTTCTGCAGTACAAACACAAATGAAAATAAGGGTTGTGTTCTCAGAGCAAATTGTCTCTATCTACTGCTGATAACACTAGTATTTCTTGAAGAGAGTGCTACTAAAATATGTCAACACCTGAGCTTTGCCTGATGACTTTAGTGAAAGTTTTTTTACCAAGGAATAACTTGGCGGCAGTACATCTACAGTCTCCACATATCTTGGTAAAACATGAATGATTAAATCATCCAGATGTTTGGTTGAGAGCTTTTAAATTCTGTTTATTATTTTACTCTATGAAAAAGTGCTATTTATTTGTGACCATGAAGAAAGAACCATTGCGTTTAAGTCAGTATGTTGAATTCCCATGTGTTACAGTGAGAGGTGAATGAACCTGGATGGTGGCCAGGAAACCCGTTTCTTTACCAGGTCTTTGCTATTGCCATTTGTGTGACCCTGGGCAAGTTGTGCAAAGGCTCTGAGCTGTTTTCACACCTTTAACATGATTAGTATTCTATGCATTTTCCATTCTACTTCAGTGTGTTTCATTTACTTGTGAACCAAGGTTTTACCCTGTGCGCCTTCTTAACACAAACCTCAACTTTCTTTCTGATTTTACTTAAAACCATGGAATCTCCAGATGGCTGAACTATTGTTCTTTCTCTATATATATTTAAAGAGAAAGCATCCTTTAGATGTAAGAATTGACATTACTGACCCTGAATGACAGAGTTCACACTGGAGAGAAGAAATAATAAAAAATAAAAAATTGCCCCTGCTCCTCCGTGCCCTTTCATTGTGGAGACACAGCAACCTTTGCCCTCTTTTCTCTAGAGACTCTGTGGTTGGAATAATAGAAGCGCAGTGAGAAGACCCCCGTGCTTGCCTGGGCTCGTAGGTAAACTGTCTCTGTTTGTCTGGCTCTGATCAGCTCCTGACACCACAGTTTTAAAAGACATCATGACATGCAATTAGAATCCAGGTCAGGGTGACAGGGAGAGTGAGAGTTCTAGATTCATATTCTGAAAATGCGACCAGAGGGTAACAGACAATCTCACTGAATTCTAAATGTTGTTTATTTAAGACAGAAATAGACCAGTTCTAAGTTGTTCCAGAAACAGGAGTACTGACAACCAACAAATGGTGGTACTTGGAAGGCAGCCGACTTGAGCTCTGTAGAAGAGCTTTCTAGCAATTAAAGATGTTTAAATTGAGCCCAGGTTTCCCATGAGGTAGGAACTTGCCCTCCATGGGGCTGTCCTCCCGGAGGCAGGACAGCAATCTCAGTCATTACACGTACACACACCCTCCTTTGAGTGAGCAGCTGCACTGGTGATTTCCAAGGTCTCTTTCAGGTCTCAAATTTGATGAATGAATCTAATACCCATCTGATAATGCAATTTAGTTAGGTGCCTCCTTTAACATTTCAAATGTGTTGTTTTTTCTGCCTAATTAATCTGCCTTGATCACTTTTCATTATTTTCATTGTTTAGCAGTGAGAATAGAATGGGGTGACTTTGATCCTGTTGATTATGCCAGTATGAAGGACAATTTTGAAGCATTCTTTATGTCCACAGGAAGCTCAAATGCTCATCAGCAACGTGAGCTTTGGTCTCTGTACTTCCACGCATAATTACAGTTCATATTTTGCAACCAAGGGGTCCCTCTGTGAGAGTGTAGAATTTCAAAAATAACGACAGTTACAAACCACAAACAGAGAAGCCTTTTATCTAACTCATCTGAATCATCTATATGTTTATAGAAACAATGAAATGAAATGACAAAAGAATCCTTTTAAGTATGACAAAGAACGAAGACTGGAATCTTACATTCCCCCAGGAAAATGGTGTGGCTGGTCATACTTCCAAATAATACTCATTTTTCCAGGCAAATTTTCTGGTCTATCATTAGCAAGTCAATTAGAAACATTTATGGTTTAACAGAAAGATAATTTTGGCTACAGCAACTAACTCACATTCACCAGTAATTGAGGGTTGTTGATTTGTGCTTGCCGTGGCCATGCGCTGGGTGATACTGGAGAGGTGGGTGTGGGCCCAAGGTGGGGTTAGGGCTAGAAATGAAAGCCAGTAAGCTACCTGTCCTGGGTGAAACACACATGTATTTATTCGACCCTTCAGCTCTCATGGGGGACTCTATTAGATACTGAGTACCAACATGGAAGATGTAGTCTTTAGACTTTAGAAGTTTATGGCTCAGTAGGGAGGACCAGAAGTAAAAATCAACAACTACAAGTGATGAGCAATTTCAGTGATGTGTGACCTAGAAGCAGAGGGCATGACCTTTCTGTACTGTGTCATGGAAAGGACCAGCAATTATAGAAGGTTTTAATGTAACATCTCCTTACTTAGCTTACAGAAATTCAGGGTGTCTCTGCACCTCAGGGCTGTGCCCAGCAGCTACTATATACACAACTACCACATGGGGTTTACAATTGCTGGGGTGAGAACCAAGGAACTGATATGTGGCCTTGAGCCACAGAAGCTGCAGTCTTGGCTACCCACAAATCTTTTGTATTATTTTAGTCACACTGTCCCAAGATCCTCATGCCACCTAGCAGTCCACCCAACAGATTAAGGGATTACAATGAGCGGGACAGGTGCAACATTAAACTTCTATCTTACTGTAATTGTCAAGCTGAAAGAATTGCAAGATGACCAGCTCCCAGGTCGGGCCCCAAGGTCACTTTCTGAAGTAGGATTAAGGATGCTCAGGCCTTATACTAACCTTTACTCACACTTAAACTAGGAAAAGAAATTAGGGGAAGACTTTCTGGAAGGATAACATCTGAGCTAAGTATTCTCAATCAAGGGCCCCAAGGTCACTTTCTGAAGTAGGATTAAGGATGCCCAGGCCTTATATTAACCTGTACTCACACTTAAACTAAGAAAAGAAATTAGGGGAAGACTTTCTGGAAGGATAACATCTGAGCTAAGTATTCTCAATCAAAGAGGGGTGGCTAATTAGCTAATCATTTTATTTTGTGGGAGAAGTGGTGAAGGAACAGCAAATATAAAGAAAACAACTCATCAACCCTACAGTTGAAATATATGATGGGAAAGAAATGTGGGGGGCTGCCAGAAACCAGTTTAGAAAGGGCCTATGTCCCAACCCCAAACACTGCACCTTGATTCTAAAGACCACAGGTAGTCTGGAAGTAATTTCACTGGAATGTGAATTGAAGGGGACCACAGCAGGAGGTAGGTAGGGCATTTTGACAAAATACAAAAAAAAGGAAAGGGAGGCTAATTTAAAGCACTGATGGTAGAGAGGGAGAAATGTGTGAAAGTACTATATATTTCTGTTTCCTGCTAAGTCGTGGGTACTTCCCACGTTGGGGATAGCATAGTCTAGGATCGTTTCTTGGGTACCTGTGAGAAGGGTACTCTAAGTCACTAAAAGGGACACTAAGAGAAAAACTGGCATAGTTACTAGCCACGCTATGTAAGGAGCTTTAAGTACATTATCTTGTTTACTCTTCACAGGAACACAATAACAGCAATCGTTATTGTCTTCATTTACAGATGTGGAAATCAAGATACAGGAAACTTGACAAAGATTAAGGAGCAAATAAGAGGCATGGATGAAATGTGAAATCAAGTTTGTCTGGCTCTGAAATTCCTGATCTTAGCCAGAAAAAGAGCAAGCGTGGAGAGAGGATAACTCTGTCAGTTTTAACATGTTATGTCCCCACTGCCTGACAGCCATATGTAAAGGCCCTTCAGTGCTATGTTGTTTTCTGTCCCTAGAGCTTGAGAGGGATCTTTAAGTTGTGGAGATTTGTAAAACTCCTCAGTATCATTTCATGGTTGAGGAAGTGCATGTTGATGAGAAAGAGTGAATAAAAGATTCTGGTAGAAGCCAGGGTCTGATGGGGGCAAATCTGATGACGAAAACCATCAGACCCAGAGGAACCAAGTCTTTCCAGGGTCTAGGGCAG
>NW_007727369.1:190528-191624 GCF_000696425.1 Galeopterus variegatus | reverse complement strand
AAACTAAGTTTTCTTGTTTTTCTTACCTCCCTAATCAACTGCAAACAGAGGAATTCCAAGAAAAAGGCACAGCCCCCTAGCTGATTATTAATTCACTTTCTTGCTTAAAGGAAAATTGCATCCACATTAATTAGAGGTCCAAGTCAAGTATTTTTATGTTCTGGTGATGCTTGACTGAGATTATTGCCTTTGAGTTCTCCCTAGGAGATAAGTACTCAATCCCTCAAATAACATCAAGGGTTCAAATCTGACCAGTCCACCATCTGCAGACTCCATGATGCCAAAGCAACTAGTCCATCATGGGACCCTGACTCTGACCCTCTGTTTATCCCATGACCAGCCTCCCCTTTTTCCTGCAATACAGAGCCCTTACCTCACCTTCCCTCCTCTTCCCCTTTATAAACCCCAGAATGGGAATCAGAAGGTGGGATGACTCTAGCTTGGTCATTCCCCAGATTCTGGCTGGTTATCTGAATCAACCTTCCAATCCTTGCACCAACTTTTGCTGTTTTGAGCCATTTCTTTAGTGAGAGAGGGTAAGCAGAGCCTGGCTGCCAGTAAGAGACCCAGAGACGGCAAGAAGAAAACTTTAGAGCAGAAACTTTAGAGTTAGCAAATGAGGTGCGATAGATTAGAATCTGGAGAAAATATTTGGACATGTAAGGATTGCTTCTGGTCTCTTATCCTTATTTACACTTCTTCAGCTTAAACCTTGTAAGAAGTTTAAGACTTGTACTCAAAACACAATCTGAAAGACAAATGCAATGCAGCAATGCATACATTTTCACAAGAATTCAATTCAAGGTCAAATTTCAATGTGAGAATCAGATTTTAGAGCAATAGTCAACATTCACTCAGTCATTCATTTGATGAATAAAGGATTCGCACATTTGTAGTTGGCACTGTGTGCTGCAAGCTGGGGCTGTAACTGTGAACACTGAAGAACTTAAGATTCCACATAAAACTTTACTGCAGTAGGTAAGATTGATCTTGTTCTGGAAAGCGTGTGTTACTAAAATCAATTTTGTTTTCAACAGACATTTAGAAACCATTGAAGTATATGGGTATGGAGAAATACATCTTTATTTCTCTAAAC
>NW_007727369.1:187910-189161 GCF_000696425.1 Galeopterus variegatus | reverse complement strand
ACACACCTGTATAGCATTTTAGAGCTAGAAGGGACTATAGCAATGTAGAAATAAATGAAGACCAAACAAATAAGAATGAGCAAAAGCTATTTATTTAGAGCTTGCATTTGACAGAAATTCACAGGCAGACAGAGGAGTGGAACAGCTGTATAGTGGAAAAAAGTGTTGAATTAAATTTGGCCTAAAGCTGCCTCTGTACATAGTAAACTACAGCCTAACTTAGTGCATAAACAAACTGTGACTTAAGAGTGCTGTATGTTCTTGTAACAAGTAGCTAAGTCTCAGCCAATCATGACAGCCAAGTTTTCAACCAATCACAGGCAGTAAACTGCCCAAGATGTCCAAATAAGGCAAACACCAAACTAACCATTCAGGCCATTTCTGCATGTCACTTCATTTTTCTGTCTATAGATACTGCCAGCCCATGTTGCTGTGTGGAGCTCTCTGAACTTTTACTGGTCCAGGGTGCTGCCCAATTCATAAATCATTTCTTTGCTCCAATAAACTCTGCTAAATTTAATTTGTCTAAAGTTTTTTGTTTGTTTTGTTTTCTTTTAAGAAAAGAAGGTTGTTGGCCTGAGGAAACTGTAGGCAGGCTAACCAGAAGAGGGGCACCCTACATGATTGGTTTAAGGTGCATATTTGGCTTTCTCCGGTTGGTCCTGAGTTGGAAGCTGAGGCAAAAATTGGGAAAGCTGCCAGTTATTAATCAAGTCTTGACAGTTTGGGGCCAATTGTCAGATAGGCTACTGTTTGGCTTTCTGGATTAGTAGCTAGAGACTGTGGTCTGATTTCCTACAAGTCTGACTTAGTTCCTTGTCTGGTTACTGTAGGGTATTACTTTTACATGTGATCTGGCTGTTTTCCACTTGCATATTCAGTCTTTTAGTGATTAACTAGGAAAGATTAAATAAATTCATAAAGGACAAATAGTTATAAGTTATCAAAAGAACACTACTTTTATTTTTGTGGTACTTTATAGTTTTTAAGGTATGTTAAAATGTAGAATATGATTAGAGTCTTCCAATAAGGTCAGGAAAGTTAAGTAAGGCTGGTATTATCTCCATTTTGTTGTGAAGAAAAATGAGATCCCAGAGAGGAAACCAAATGCCCCGTCACGTGGGTTACCAGCCAGGGCTGCAAAGCTGGGGCTTCTGGATTTCTGACCCAGGCTGCTCCATATATTACAACTTATTCTATTTCTGTCCCACAACTTCAGATAATGGGGAATTAAAGTATAGCATCTGTCCT
>NW_007727369.1:182260-187606 GCF_000696425.1 Galeopterus variegatus | reverse complement strand
CTTATTCTATTTCTGTCCCACAACTTCAGATAATGGGGAATTAAAGTATAGCATCTGTCCTGTCACCTTACTTAAGGTTGAGTATTTAAACCTAAATGGAAAGAAAACAAAGTATAGATTCTTTGAATCGTTTCTGTGATTTTTTTTTTTTTACTATAGCCTTTTTCTAAACTTTTTTATTTGACTTAAACTTTCAACCTGTGAATGTTAGAACTTGTGATTATTAGATAATCAGATTCTTGAAAATACTATTAGCCCCATTTCATGTTAGTATATTTATTATCACTTGATTTTTGGTTCCATTAGGAATGCTGTATTTTCTACACATATTAGAAAGATGCTTGAGGAGTTGAGAAACCAACTACATAGCTATATTAATTAAATTCCTGTTGAGGAATATGCTAGATTCTAGGGGCACCAAATTTTGTAAAAAATGCAAACAACAAAAGTCAGTACCTGCCTTCAAAGAACAAAGGGTCTTTTGGAGAGAGTAGATTCATAAAAAAATAATATAAGGCAATGTCAGTGCAGAGATGACCATGACCCAGCAGGGGGTGGTGATATGGGCGGGGAGGCTTCAGAGGACACTTAAATAGAGTAACCAGGTCTGAGGAGATTTAGTTAGATATAACCGTATTCAAAGCAGAGAACATAATAGCTGTAGAAAACAGCGTTGTTTTTGTGGGGGTGGAGTAGGGAGGAAGAAGCTACAACCAATTTAGTGATGTTTCTTGAGTGCAATGTTCAGCAGGATGTGAAAAGCTAGAGAGAAAGGGACGAGTGAGAAGGTGGAGATTCTTGCAGGCCATAGTAAGGAGCCAAGAGATTATTCTGTGGTAACAGGAGGCTTCTGGAAGGATTTTAGTTAGGGGTGCATTATGATCAGATGTGCATTTTTAAACAGATCACTTTGGCAGTATAAAGAGCTTGTACTTTGGGGAGTCAAGGACAGAGTGAAGGATACAAGTTGCAATAATTCAAGGGAGGTGACTAGAACTTGAAGCAGAACAGTTGAGGTAGACATGGTACAAAGCAGCAAGATATATGGAAACGAAATCTGCAGAATCTTCTGCCTGGTGGACCTAAGGCATAGCATTTAAAGAAAGGGTGATGATCTTCCAGCTTGGGTGGTTGGCTGGACAGGAAGAACCATTAGTTTCATAAGAAATGGCATCAGTTCAGTACCCAGAATGTTAAATTTGTAATGTCCGTGGGACATCCAGATGGACTCATCCAGCAGGTAGTTGGATAAATGAATGAATAAGGGGAATGGTGCAGGCTCCTGATACATTATTTAGAAATCACTAACAATCAGATGATTGGTAGATGAATCCTGGAGGATGAGATCACAGAAAGAGTATACATAGAATGAGAACAGTGGATAAGCTAGTAGCTTAGAGACAGCAAACGTGTAAGCGGTGTGTGGAGGAAGAGAAGGTATAAATGACACAGAAAATGTGTTAGACAAAAAACACAACATAGGAAGATGGAGTAAAGCCAAGAGAATTGGAGATATAAATAAGGGAGCAGTCAAGGAGTGTCAAATGGCTGAAAAATGTCTTCTAAATTTGCCAAGTGAAAGGTACTAGCTGATCTTAATAAAAGCACTTTTAGTACAGTGATTGGGCTGAATTCATGTCAAAGTGGGCAGCAAACTGAAAGAAACATGAGAAAGTAAAAAGAGTAAATATAAAGTGATCTTTAAGAAATTTCCTTGAAATCGAGCACAAGGGAAGAGTTACTAAGGAAGACTCAAGATTCACTGAGGTACTCTTTTTCCAAAGAGAGAATTGTATTTCCCAGAGATATTAGCTTACATGCATGGAAAAAGGGCCCTGTGGGATCTAGGTCCCTGTTATATTTAAATGCTGGAGTCTCCAATACAAATCTAAGTTTCCAACAATATGAGAGCACTTCCAAAAGTTCATAGAAAAATAGAATTAAAATATACAAATCTTTTCATGAGCTTTTTAAAGTACCCTCATGTATTAAAAGCACTTTAGAGAAATCACTGTTTAATTTTTTAAAAAGAATTTGGGACAGATTCAACTTTTGCTTAATAGAATGAAATTCTGGTTAATACACAGAATCAACAGAGGAGCCAAAAGTCCGAAGCCACAGCACAGAGCCGTTACCAAAGCTGGACAGCAAAGAGAGAGGACACCATGGGGCTTCTTCCTCCAGAGAGCCTGTCAAAGCTCAGGAATGGGATGGTACTCCAGGTCCACCTGTGGTCACCAGTAGACTGGGAAGATGCTCTGTGAGCCCCACTTTGTTGGCAGGAAACCACAGTTCAGGTAAGAAAGATGATCTTCCAGATGGTAATTTCTCATGTCTCTAGAAACTGCTTTCATGCAATCATCACTTAGAGAACTATCACCCCAGACATCTCTGTCTCCACTCAGAGAGACAACATAAATAGTCCTTCACATAGGTTATGTACAGAAATGTAACGATATGTTGTACCACTCCAGGGTACAACTATTCATAGAGGTGACAGATGAGTGAATGGTGCTTCTTGGAGCCATGAATGCAGCAGCTCTGGCAACTTGAAATTTTGGTACTAAATTTCTTCAAAAACATCTAGAAGCCTCATCTAAAGCAGTTGTAATTCATGAAGTTTGAAGAGTGATTTAGTTTATGCTTCTTTTGCTTCAAAGAAAATTTAGGAAGCTGATAAAAAATGAACAAAAGTAAATTGAGGAGAGAAAAATGTAGCAAAGATGATCTGAAGAGAGTAAAGATATTATGAGTCATCTGAAGTGGAGAGCTGAAGACAGCAACTGGGCACGGTACTAATGTTACAAATCTAAGTCAAAAGAGATAGAAAATTTTAATCCAATGCATCTTTAGACTTCACAATTTGGAATTAAAACCTGCAATGCAATTTTGGATTTCATGGTTAACAAATATATATTATTAAACACCAATTTTTAAAAGTAGCATATGTTTACATTGAACTGCTTAATCTACATGCTAGACACACAGAGAGCTGTCAATTGAAATAAACAACAAATAATCAAGGAACCTCCTGCAGTTTTCAGGTTTCTATTCCTTAAGCATATTAGGGCTCTGAGGAAAAGACCAATCCTTTATTGTTATTTTCAACTCTGATACTCTCCTTTGAAAGCAATTTAAGTGAATTCAGCCTCTGGTCTCTCTGACAGTCATGTACAAGTTAAAATTAGAACAGGATGAATGATCTTTGCACTTGGGGAGGGAAGTTCCTGGAACAATACCCAGGCAGGGGCAAAGCAATAGCTTCCCTAGATTTAAAACATAACTTAAAGCTTTGGTGGGGAAGCCATAGCATGGATCGTGTGGACATCCAACTTCACAGCATGAGTTCAAATCTGGCAGAAGGACCATTATGTGAATTTTCACAAATTTCTAAGTATATTTTTGATAGTAAAATATGAACTGCTATAGGTATATGAGAAGAGTATAACTGTGCATTTTGTCAAAAAGAAAAAGAAACACAGGGAGCAAATTATTTTGTGGGGGGAAAAAGTCACTTTCCAGAAAAGATTGACATCACTATTTAATGGGGGCTTATGATTAGTTTTGGGCTTATTAGTATTTTTTGAAGAATTACCTGAATTTTTACCAATATACCAAAATACATGAACAATATATGCTCCTGTCATGACCTGCAATATATTTCATAAAAATCAAAAGTATTACCTGTGTGCTTATTATGTAATAGCTACTGTTCTAGGATCTGTGAGTACAATGATAAATGAGAGATCCTCACATCTTGGTTCTCAAAGTCTAGTGCAAGACAGATAAATAGATAATTGCAATATAATGTGTGTTTTAGTCAATGTTGTCCTGAGAAACAGAAACAATAGAATATATAGAGATATATAGAAAGAAATTTAGTATGAGAAATTGGCTCATGCAGTTATGGAGGCTGAGAAGTCCCATGATCTGCCATCTGCTTGCTGGAGGCCCAGGAAAACCAATGGCATAGCTCCAGTCCAAGGTAAAGGCTTGAGAACCAGGGCAGCCACTCATGTAAGTCTCAAGCTGAATCCAAAGGTCTGAGAACCAGAGCTCCTGTGTCTAAGGGTGGAGAAGATGGATGTTCCAGCCAAAGAAAAAAGAGTGAATTTGCCCTTTCTTTGCCTTTTGTTCTATTCTGGCTCTCGTCAGATTAAATGCTGTCCATCCACATTAGTGAGGGTAATTTTCTTTACCCAGCCTACTCATTCAAATTCTAATCTCTTCCAGAAACACCCATACAGACACACCCAGTAATAATTTTTTACCAGCCATCTGGGCATCCCTTAGCCCAGTCAAGTTGACATAAAATGAAATGTGTTATATAAAAATAATACGTGAAACAGATGAAAAATAAGGTAATTCTTCCTGTGAGACAAATGAAATGAAACAATTATAATGGCCCACAATTTAACTTTTAGTAAACAATTAATAAGTCTCATATAACTTGACAAACATATACCTTACAATGTGTTTGATATGTTGATGCCCCTCTAAAAAATTCAGACTGTAAACAGAATTTATACCATACTCTGCTTCCTTCTGCTTCAAAGTCCTGAAGCATCTCTTTTGGTTTACAGCATCTAAAATCTGTTCTCCTCAGTCTTTTAGCTCCATTTGTAGAGCAGTAAATTGTCTATTGGCCGGAAGAAATGACAAGCATTTTTAGTTTCTCACATTCTTCATCTTAGATTAGGAAGAAGGTAGACAAAGGTGGAAGAAGAACAGATTTTTGTTAAACTTTCAATAATAAAGTTTTCAAATTCATATTAAAAGAACTGCAAAATGTCGTGGCAAATGTGCAGTCACGTGTGTAATGTCAGTGCAAGTCAGAGTTTCTTCTGTAAAAGTGAACCTCAAGGACTGGCTGGTTAGCTCAGCTGGCTAGTGTGGTGCTGGTAACAATGAACTAGGGTTCTAGCCCTGTACCAGCCAGCCACCAAAAAAAAAAAAGAGAAACTCTAATGAATGTCAATATTACTTGAATTTTTAGTTTACTCTTCTACCCCTTCCAGAAAAAAAAAATAAGAAAAGGAAAAATGTTTTATTGTTAGCTTTTATTTTTCTCTAGAGAAAAAAAATCCTAAAATGTGCCAATGCTGTACTAGAAAATGCCAGAGTTCCACTAACAAAAATAAATAAAATTGAGTACCAGATGTTCATTCACCATTGGCGTTTTTAAACAAACCATGCACAACTATAAGAATGTTCATCAGTAAGACGGCCTTTGTCCAAAATAGGCAAGTAGCCACATGAAGGGGGCATTGTGACCTTGCTATTTTGGCATAAAAGAGAATGAGTCAGTACTGTTTTCTTTACACTTTCTCATTATTGTCTCTTTGC
>NW_007727369.1:179024-180984 GCF_000696425.1 Galeopterus variegatus | reverse complement strand
TTAAATGTAGAATTTGGATTATAAAAACAATTAAACAAGCAAATAAAACCATCTGAGCTGCTCAACTAAGTCTAGACACTGAGATTCTCATGCCAAGGCAAAAAGAAAGAGCAACCCCAGAAAATATCTGTGCTTCTTAATGACAGAGCTATTGCATATAAATTAATCAGATTATAAGTAAATGTACTATTACTGTTATTATCTACTGTTTATCTTTAAAATGACTCAGAACAAAAGATTAGTGTAGGCTTGAGAAATTATGAAGGGCTTAATAACAGAAGACATTCAGTCTTGAACCTGGTTTATATCAGATCTTCTTTAAAATCATTATTGTCAATTAAGTAGAAAGATAGAGAACTTTTTATGTGGGATGAAGAAGGTGAAAAGCACACCTCTCCTGGCATAATCCTGCGAGACCATCCTGACCAAAAAAGCATTTTTGGAAGTAAACTCAGAAGGCCTTAGCTTATCAACAAAGTGGTCTCTCTCTCTCTCTCTCAACTCTCACACACACAGAAGTGTAAAATTTAAACCTAAACAAGAATGAAATCCTGCAAAAGAAAAGATGAGTGATTTTTACAAAAACTTCAGCTTTTGTGTGTTCAGCCTTCTACATTTCTGCTGCTCTGAAAAAGTCCACGATGGGATACTTAGTGAGATGCCTGCAAGACAGACAGGTACCATTAGCAAGTCAAGCAGCAGGTCTGCCCTCCTTCAGAGCAGACATGTTTTGCTGCATGTGAGGCACATAGGAATAACTTTCACAAAAGAAAACGTTTTTCCAACTTTTCTTGAAACTTGAAGCCCTTTTGGCCTAAATTATGTATTCCCACATTTGTTAGAAGCATATATATGGAGAAATATTTCTCTGTTACAAGGAAAATCTATTGCAAGCTGATGAACCTCAGGATGGAGTAATGGAAATGCAGGTGACCTGGAGAGCACAGGGGCAACCCAAGGGGACAGAAGCTGCTCAGTCCAGCTGATACTGACATAAGAAACGCTCACCCAAAGTTCCCAGATTCAATTGCTATTACATGAAATCTCCCAATTTTTCAATACAGCTCAATTTTCAGAAAACATTGAGTCCTCTGGCTTGGTAAGACCTGAAGACTGCCAATTTGCATTTTCTGGTTTGCAGAATCCAGGCATGATCATACAGTTGGAGGCACGGATTTGACCCTGCATCACAGAGAGGCTGGCTTCTGATGAAAACAGCCGGTGCCAGCAGACAGCTTGCCCTCATGGCTTTTATTTTACAGAAGCTGCAGCTCCTTGGGAAGGCAATGGTAGGGGTAGGAACAGGAATGAGAGCGAGGCATGTGGCTTTTGACGGTCAGGAAGAGAGAGGGAATTTCTTATCTCTGGAAGAACAGAGGCCTGGAATTCCAAGAATAAGGAGGACCAGGAGCCAGCACGCTGGTAAGGTGGCACATTCTCTCATTGGGAAGGAAGATGGGTGCATAGAGTTTGCATGGGGCTTCCAGTGAGGGTGGACTTTATACATTGTGGTTCCAACCTCCAAAATATGGTGGGGTCTTTGTGCTTACACAACAGATCCCCTGTGATAACCAGTGTGAGCTAAAGACTAGAAGAGCCTTACCGTGTGTTCTGTTCTGCAGAGCATTTCTGGGCTTCTCAACACAGGGAAATATTTCCTATCATCGTTTATGATTCAGCCCTTCACATCCAAGAGGAGTCCTATGCACACAAACTCAGAGAAGTGAAAAACACATATGATATAATTTTATTAAAGAAAAAGAAATGTGGCATTTTTTGTACTCCACATGTATGGAGTAAATTTTATGCTAATTATAAATGCATGCATGTATAATATAGTGGTTGAGAACCAAGGTTTGGGCAAGCAGCAAATCTGGATTTAAATCTTGATTCTGTTTTTATCAGTAATGATATTGGGCATGTGCCTTCATCTCCCTGAGCTTCATTCATAAAAGATGTA
>NW_007727369.1:177029-178508 GCF_000696425.1 Galeopterus variegatus | reverse complement strand
AAAAGATGACCGGTAAGGGGATCTTAACCCTTGGCTTGGTGTTGTCAGCACCACGCTCAGCCAGTGAGCCAACCAGTCATCCCTATATAGGGATCCGAACCTGTGGCCTTGGTGTTATCAGCACCACGCTCTCCCGAGTGAGCCACGGGCCGGCCCTTGGATTTAAATCTTGATTCTGTTTTTATCAGTAATGATATTGGGCATGTGCCTTCATCTCCCTGAGCTTCATTCATAAAAGATGTATGATAATAGTACCTGACTCATAGATACTATTGAGAATCAAAGGTGATAATTAAATGACATAACATATGTAACACACTTAGCATGGTGTCTGGAAGACAATGCATTTTAAATACATATCAGGTATCACTGTGATTCCAGATACCTTTGCAGATTCTTTACAGCAGAGCAGAGAATCATTGGTCTGGCGTGAGGAAGGAAAGTTACCTATAAAAAGTGGCATTCAAGCTGGCCTCTAACTGATCAGAATTTAGACAAGAAACAAAGTGACAAGGGTATTGCAGCAAAGGGATCATGGATTGTTTTGCTGGGGACGGTGAGAGCTCTGGATCCAGCATGACACTTACACACCCCAAACTATGGTTCATAAGATATTTGCAGCTGTAATTCGTATTCTAATTATCTCTTTGCAGATTGGGAGATCACAAAGATGTTAGAGTATTATTCAAAAGCCTAAGAGTCTGGGAGGAGGCCCAAAGACCTGAGAGGGGGATCTGGCAGAATGGGGACATTTGATACAACCAACAGGAAACTGGGATTCAGGAATGGGACTACAATTGAATCCCTGAATTTTTATCAATTGATTTATAAGAAAGATGGTTTTCTCTTGAAAATTCTGAAACATATTTATTGCACTTTACTTGATAACACTGGAATGACTGACTGGCTTTGCTGATAAACCTCCTGACAGCAATAACTCAAAGACATTCATGAGTCAGCCCTTCATATCCAAGAAGAGTCCCCAGGTACACAAGTTTAGAGAAGTGAAAAACAGGAGAGCATCACAAAACCTGGTAGTAAGACTGCGAATTGTAGAATAGTATTTATGACAATTCCTGGTGAACCATAATAATTCTGTGCAGTTTTTTTTTTGTAGTGTTAGTAAACCATGCTTGGCAACAATATTAATAAATTAATATTAATATTTTGATGGCAATGACATAATGAAATTATATAACACCACTGTGACCCAGTTTCTCTGTCTTTACAGATAACATAAAGAAAATTTCAATATGTAGGTCATTATGAGGATTAAATTTAAAAATGCATAGAAACATTTGGTAAAAATCTGGCTTATAATGGCTAGTAGACCAAAGTTTATTCTGTTCTTATTCATTTTTACTAGAAAGGTCTATTTTTTTTCTAGGAGCAAGACTAAATGTTTCCTTTGGAAAGATCCACACATTGCAAGTACGACATAAGATTTTCTTTAGCTACATGCAGTCTAACTGGACATGA
>NW_007727369.1:175230-176255 GCF_000696425.1 Galeopterus variegatus | reverse complement strand
CGGGATCGCAAACCTCGGTGTTGCTCCCGCACCTCGCTCAGCCAGTGAGTGGGAACCGGTCTGCATATGGGACCCGAACCCTCGGACGGGAGCACCGCCGCGCTTCCCAAGAGGCACACTATCCAGTGCGCCACCGGGCCGGCCCCTCTGTGTTCATTTTTTAACAAAAGTTTATTCAGCATCTACTCTGTGCCATGCATGGGGCCAGATGCTGTGGAGGGGACAGGGGAATACGGCAGACCTGGGACTCATAGTTGAGCAGGGAAAACAGACAATAAAACAGCAGATTGTTCTACATGCTACGAGGGGGAAATGCTGGTGTTATGAGTACACCACGCACAATCACGTAATTTTTTTCTCTGTCTAAAGGGAAGGTAATTCAGACAGGCTTCTTGCAGAATGTGATATCAAATTTGATACTAGCATGATGAGCAGGAACCAAGAAAGTAAGTGAGAATAAGGAGTTCCCTGTAGTGCACTCACAGAAGTGTGGACGAAAGATGTTTATTTTTAGAAACTGATTAATATTAAGCTTTTTAATGTATCTGCATAATTTCCAAATGATATCCTCTTCTCTTTTTTCTCTCTCTTCCTGGAGCCTAACTCCTTTGAGATACTGTGGCTGCAGTAATAGTCCCAATTATTCTGCTCTCCCTGTACTCATGTCCTTGGCGATGTGCTCTCACAGCTCCTTATCAAGGAATAGGTCTATTTCCCATCCCTTGAATTGGGTTGACCTTGTGTCTTGAATTGTCCAGTAGAGTGAGGCGGAAGTGGCTGCGTGTTACTTCTGAGCCTCAGCATCAAGAGGCGTGAATGAATGAGGCTTCCACTCATTCTTTCCCAGCCTGGCCACCACCATCTGAACACAACTGGGCTAGCCTTTTGGAGGATGAGACACCCGTGGAAGAAAGCCAAGGGGCCCAGCCTTCAGCCAGCCACTCCCCAAACATGCAAGGAAGCACGGCATGGAGCAGCAGAACCACCTACCTGACCACAGTGGACTGCAGGTGCACCGGGGATCC
>NW_007727369.1:170772-174515 GCF_000696425.1 Galeopterus variegatus | reverse complement strand
TGGGGATCCTAGGCGAGAAAACCATCTGCTGACCCGTGGACTCATGAGCAAAACTAAACGATGTCATGATAAGTCACTGAGTCTGGGTGTGGCCATAGATAATTGGTACAGATACCATGGTCTGCACGAATTTTGCTGTTTTCCCCACAAATGAAAATTCTTTATTATTATTCTGTAATGATATCGGATAGTAACGAGTAAGTAAACCATGCTCATTGAGAAACAAAAAGTTAACGTAAAAAGTGAAAGTCCTCCCTCCCAGCTTTTCCCTCACCATCTCATTTTTCAGAGGGTTGTGTTTAACCATCATGTTTTCACATTTAGGGCCTGTGCATTGGTAAGCACTGTGAGTTCTCCGTTATGTTCATGTTTATGATGCAACAGGAATAATGAAGCAGCCTGGCAGAGCTCAGGCATTCACTGTGATGTGGACTTCGTGACAGGATGTTGACCGACTTCCCGCCTGGCTCACTTCAGCCCCAGGCAGCTGGGGGCTCCGGAGTCTATGACACTCAAGGCTGCCATGCTGTACCGGCGGCTCACGCACCAGGAGACAATTCTCTGCATCTGCTTCGTTCCCAGTTCTAACTGGGTGCTTGGGGACTTCCTCAGGGGATATTTGCCAGATCCTGCTGCTTGGTTCTGCTCACTGTGTTCACACTCTAGAGATTAACTCTCCCTTTCTGAATTCTAGTACTAAACACATGACAGAATTCTCATTTGGAGAGTCTTTGGAGAGTAGTGTAAGTCGTCTCCCCAAAAGCCCCACTGTTATTTCTCTGTGGAAAACTGTGACTTCTGTTGGCTAGAATTTGTGTTCACTGTAGAAATCATTTTATTTGTATTTCTCCTGATACTGGTGTTAGGACTTTGAGAAATAATCAGAAAAGGAGAACTGGGAGTGTGTTAACCATTTCAAATCATCAAAGTGTGTCTTTATAGAGTTCGAATGTAAGTAAATGGGTATGAAATGCAAAAGGCTAATTACAAAATAATAGAATTAATTGCTTTCACATTCCAAGACAAAAAGCTAGACCGCGGAAGTGGAACTTGCAAAGGAGGTGACCACAATGAATTTTGTTGTCCTTACTTGAACTCTCATCTGTAGCCTAGGAGAGCGGTTAGAGCCTGAGAGACAGATACTAGATATTAGAGGGAATTTTGGATAGACTTGTGTGTGTGTGTGTGTGTGTGTGTGTGTGAGTGTGTGTGATGTGATGAGTCTTCATCCCCAATGCATAAGGGGTAAGAAGTGTCTCCCCTAGTAGAAAATCAAGTGAATGAGACTTTAATGGGACCACTTGGAAAGCTCAATATTGTTTCTAACAGTTTTGGGGAAATGGTTGGAAAAAAATGTACAAGAAGTTAGCTGAGCTGCTTAGCAAGTAACTATCCAGCCACTGATAGTGGATTAAAGATGCGTGTCAATGTGTTGCCCATGGACCAGATTCAGACATGGAGAGGAATCCTGGAGGTAGCTTATGCCACGGGACTGCCCGAGCAGAAGGACTAGGAGGACGTGGCTCCAGGTGCCATCCAGTGACTGGGGAAAGACTTGGGGCAAACAGCCAGGACATCTTCAGGCCCCAAGAGGAGAGAGTTGCAGTGTCACAGTCTGCGATGGCCACAGAGGAAGAGACACCAGCTCATAGCAGGCCCACCAAGGACCCTTCCTGCCCTCATCTTTCCTCCTTTTTCCTGCTTCTGCCCTGGTGGGAGCAGACACTGTGGGGAGCAAGCTGGAGGCAGAGGGGTAAGGACACAGAGATGAGGCCGACCCAGAGGCCATCTCCTCCACCTGCCAGGACCTGTCCCAAATTGGGCCAAAGCAGAAGCATTTCCTTGAAATAATGTTCAAAATTTTGATTAATGTAAGCAACTGGACATTTAAATGATGACTTCAATAAGGCTTTGTGTAGCTTGAAGAAACTAAAGGATTTTTTAATGATTGAAGCAAAAAGAAAAGGCCTGGGACTTGGCCCAGGGTTTATCCAAAGGGCAAGAAAGAACTATCCCCCTAGAGCAGGTTGAAACTGATTTGTGGAAGAAAGGAATAAAATGGTTTTCTGATTGCATATAACATACTGTATGTTCAAGTGAGTAGTTGAATATAAAGTTTAAAGAAAACAGAATCTGGTATAATTACAAAATTTTCTCTGAGACTTGCAAATTATATTTAACTTGAACTATGGAATAAAATTTATCCCCTTTGTGGATTATTTGAGACACNGAGCAGGTTGAAACTGATTTGTGGAAGAAAGGAATAAAATGGTTTTCTGATTGCATATAACGTACTGTATGTTCAAGTGAGTAGTTGAATATAAAGTTTAAAGAAAACAGAATCTGGTATAATTACAAAATTTTCTCTGAGACTTGCGAATTATATTTAACTTGAACTATGGAATAAAATTTATCCCCTTTGTGGATTATTTGAGACACATTTAAATAATGCCTTATATTTATATACCATGAATTACCTTTTAAAACACTTTTATGTGTGCTATCGCATTGTACTTCACAAAACCCTGTACGCTGGTGGGCTGGTATCATTACCTGATTTTTTTGGTGACAAAACTGATGTTCCAGAGAAGTCAAGCAAATTGCTCAGACTCATTGGTACATAGTACATTTAAGTGAAAAATGAACTTCAGTTTCCTGACCTCTTTACAGCTGTCTTTGGTGATTTAGTTCAGTTGGTTTTCTCTATTTTCACTTCTGTGCTCCCAAATTTATTAGTTCATCCATTCATTTATTTTTCTATTTATTCAATATAAAATCATCAAGCATTGAGCATGTGCTAGTGGGAGAGACAGGTTTTAATGACAAAAGAAAAAGTGTAATTAAAGTCTGTACCACCAAGGAAAGTGACATGGCACTTCCTTTACAGTGTGTTCCAGGGCATCCTGATGACCTGGGGACTGAGATCACAAGGTGAATTAGGAGGAAGAGCAATCAAGATAGAGGACATAGGAGGTGTCATGACCCTGTGATGCATCAAGGGGCTAAAAGAAGGGCAGAAATCACACAAAGAACATGACAAGAGCTAGACCGAGCAACTGTGTCTGGGATACAGGTCTTATTTAAGCATAACAGGAAGCCATTTATGGATTTTAAACTTAGGTCTTACGCGATCACATATACAGAGTCAGATAATTTATTATCATCCTAAACCAAGGAAAACAGAATTATGAAGATAAATATGCTGCCCCAAATAACCTGCCTTATAAATCCAAAGGAGAAATGTGTTTTTTGCTCTCTCACCCATGAAATTCTCTGTTCCTATAACTCATTAGGAGGTGTTTATAACTGATTGCACTGGTGTATCTAAAAATTAATTCTTGAACACCTGAGCAACCATGTTACACATGTGCTTTTGTTCTTCTTTTTCAAAAAACAGCAACATTATGTATGTATGCATGTCTTTCTTTGGTCCAGTCATTTACTCATTCACAGTACCTGTGAGAACAGTGCACTATGAGGTGATGAAAAGAGGACCTGCCTTCAAGGAGCTTATTCTTGCCCGTGATTTGGGTTGATTTTATCCAGTAAGGGGCATCATTGCCCCTGATTCATTAAAAACAGGACACTGGTCATTGTTTTCCAGTATCTTTGTAGGAATTTTGCTAAATCATTTGTATCTTATCCCCATTTTTATATAGCAAGGTGGTTAGCTAAAGTTATGGGAGCAATCCAGAGTCAAGGAATTTGGCAATATTAACTGACATGTGTGTGTGTGTGTGTGT
>NW_007727369.1:164620-169569 GCF_000696425.1 Galeopterus variegatus | reverse complement strand
ACACACACACACACACACACACACACACACACACACACACATTTTTTAATGTTAATACTCAATTGAAGACTGGTAATGTATTTGAGGTTTTTGTGTTTTTTTGCTGGAAACATGGGGTAGGTGAAGAAATGGAGAAAAATGATTTTCATGGATGTGAAATACACAGTAATTCATTTTTTAGACCAGCCTCATCCTTTTACATATGGTTTAAAATAATTCATTTAATAAATACTTAATGAGACTTCAGCAGGGATCAGTTATCCTGTTACTCAGGGAAAATATAGGGGGGAAAAAGATAGACATAGTCCCTGTTCTCAAAGAGCATAGAGTTTAGTAAAGGAGGAAGGGGAAGGAAGGAAGGGAGTACCGTGCAGGATGGCGTAGATTGATTAAAATCCTCCAGTAAGAGAAGGCAGGGGCAGTGTGGCAGGGCGGGGCAGCAGATGAGGCTGGTTCTGTTAGCTGAGCCGCGGGTACCACTGTGAAGAAGCAGTTTGGGCATTGTTATGTTACAGGCAGAGGAGTTAGAAGATCAGATTTATCTTTAAATACTAAATAAAAGCTAACATTTCTTGAGATCTTATTACATGTGGGTTACTGTGGAAACATGTTTTCGTTTATTAGCTTAATTAATTTTTACAATAATCCTATGAAGTTAGTGCGTTTATTTCTCCCATTTTACCTGTGAACAAACTGAAGCTTGGAGAAGTGAAGCAAATGGTCCCTGATCACTCGGCTAGTAAGTGGTGAGACTTTAAGCAGACCTCATGAGAAGACAGACTTTTTTTCTGAAGAGCTGCAGCTAAAGTAGAAAGGTGGCTCTCATCGATTGATTGGGTCACAAATTTACCCCTGAACCAATCAGTGAGACCCAGCGGACAGAAGGATTGATTGGACAGAACTGGGTCATTTGGTCACTTCTGGAACTAGAGTTATGGTCAGTCCCTCCTATGGAGCCACAAGAACTGAGGTGACTGATGGTATTGTTTTCCAGAGGAAAATCAAATTACTACTCCAGAAAAAGAGAAAATGGATTCTGGGCAGGCAAACATGACAGATGACCATTACCCCTCCTAATGTTAAATAAACTTTAATTTATTAAATTTAAATACATTTTAATTTAAATAAATTTTGGTAGTTTTTAACCATTTAATGCCAACTTTTACCAACAGCCTTAGAAAATTTTAGCAAATAGCAAAGTTGCATAATCCCATCAACATTTTTACAAAAATAAAGCACAAACTTTGACTTGTGGACAAAACTTTGACAAAACTTTGGAAAGGAGGAGTTAAAGCAATGAACTTAATAAATTAGCTCATGGTCAATCAAGAGTGTCTTTTAGGTCATTATAATTATTGCAATATATTTCATTTATTAGCACCAACGAATCAATGAATGAACCTTGCAGCTTGCTTCATATTATAGGTATGCCCTAAGAGTCTGGTTAGCTTCTTTCAGGTTTTAGAGTAAGATAATTTTCTTTGGCATAGGAATTTTTCTTGGGCAGCATTTTCCAGCTCATGGTTCCCAAATCTCTTGAAGTTTTCAAAGTTTGTCCCATGTTTCCTGTGCTTAAGCATGGTATTTTCCTCTGTTTCACTTTTTGTTTTTAAAATAGTCTACTAGCAAATAAATTGTGTAAAAAGTTACCTTTTTAAGAGAATTGTTTGGGGACTCTGAGTCTGTATAAAACGATGATTCTTTGGCTTCAGGATCTCTTTTGTTCTGGAAATTATTGAGAACCCCAAACAACTTTCCTTTACATGAGTCAAGTTTAACAATATTTTTCATATTAAACTTTTAAATTGAGAATTTAAAAAATTATTACGTGTTAATATAATGACAGTTTTCATTAAAAATAACTATTTTTCAAAACTATAACAAACTGCAAGCAGATTGAACTTGTATTTTACTTGTAAAAATCTCTTTAATGTCTGACTCAGCAGAATATAGATTCTCTTACCTGCATGGGATTCAACGTATTGTGATATATTGCTTTTATTAAATATATAAAGGAAATCTAGCCCCATACAAATACATAGTTTAAAAGGGAAGGATTTTTTAAATAGCCTTTTTCAGTTGTGGATATGTTTTTTAAACATCCTTCCAAAACTCAGTGAATAGTAATTTCTTAAAGGTTGTGATGTTAGTGCCATATCAATAAACTCATCATACTCGGTTACATTAAAATCCATTGGTCTATCTTGAACTGTAAAGTGTAAATTTTTATCCATCACGATTTATAACATAATGCATTTAGAAAATATCGGTTCACTAAGTCATGCAGATCTTCCACATGTTGACACATTTCTTTACAAAAATCAATATGTCACATTCATTAATATCACCAATGACCTCATTAGAAAATCTTTTAAGTATCAGGATGCTCTCAAGCTCACAGTAATGGATATGAGGTTTTTTTTTAAATTTTAATTTTTGCTTGAAAGATCAGATATATCATTGTCAACAAATACTGTCAGTTGTCTTCCTTGAAGCAATAGGATCACTTCATTCATTTTTAAGAAAATACCTGCCAAATGACCAGGTCTGTGTGGCAGTGAAAAATACATAATTACCAGTATAGTTTGATGCCAGTGCATTCATGTGCTAGGGTGACAGCAGACTTATCCATTGTTTTTGGACTTTTAAGTGCATTTGTTAACGCGGTGAAAAAAGCAAATAACATCGTACTTTGTATTTTTATGGGAATAGTTTTAACCTCATCCCCTCCCAAGAAAAAGTGCCTGCAAGACCCCAGAACTCCTGCTATCAAGTGAACAAACATAGCCATTACTGGAGGACAGATTGCAGTTTCCTGCCAAGGAGGATTTGACTATATGCAGTCTTAGATTGACCTCATTTCTAGCCACATATTGCTTAGTTTATGTTTCCAACAGTTGGCTGGTTCAAGGCAGAAGCGTAAGAAACATGGGCATTGAAACAGAATGTGTTAAGGAGGGCCACAAAAGTTATAATAATTAGTCACACTTTCTCTCAAGATGTTTGCTCTTCAACAAACTACAAAAAACAATGGTGCAAAGAGGAAATGCCATTAGTATTATGTCCAGTTTTAATTTTCCTTTATTAGGAGTAAAGAGTTCTCACATCACCGAGGTGGATGGTATAGGAATTTTATTTTGTTATTTAGAAGCAAAATATGACATATTTTTAAAATCAATTACATGATTTTTATCATGCCTTCATTTCTAATATCAGATGATGAAAAGATTTCGTTCCTCTTGTTTGTTTATTTTATTTTTGATGCCATCATATGAAGTGAAATTTCTGTCTTCATTGCAATATACATTTGATCCTGACACAAATTATGACATAACTTTCTGAATTTTTATCTTGGCCGAAAAGATTTCGTTCCTCTTGTTTGTTTATTTTATTTTTGATGCCATCATATGAAGTGAAATTTCTGTCTTCGTTGCAATATACATTTGATCCTGACACAAATTATGACATAACTTTCTGAATTTTTATCTTGGCTGATAAATTTTCCTTCTATAATAATTTTAAAGGTGATTAATTTTTTTTTTTTTGTCTTTTTGTCTTTTTCCATGTCCGGCAACGGATCGCAACCCTCAGTGTTGCCCCCGTACCGGACTGGGGACCGGCAACGGGATCGCAACCCTCAGCCTTGCCCCCGCGCCTCGCTCAGCCAGTGAGCGGGAACCGATCCGTATGCGGGATCCGAACCCTCGGGCAGGAGCGCCGCCACGCTTCCCAAGCGGCGCACTATCCAGTGCGCCACCGAGCCGGCCCCTAAAGATGATTAATTTTAAATGAGCCAATTTTACTTGTTTATAGGTAGTTAAAATATGTTCCTTTATACACATATACTTTAATTCACTTTTAATGTGAAATAAAGTGGTTTTTTGAAATAATAGCACATTTTCATATTTAACTAAAGTAATGAAGATCCTAAAGGTGTTTTAGAAAATATATATTACTGTAAAAGAGTCAGTCAAATAAAATTGTTAATGCTGCACCACACTAAGTTGCCATGTAAGAAACCAGCCGTGCACCGCAGCATCTTGGGTATCCATGCGTACTAAGCAGTATGATTTGTATTCTGTCTGCACAAGAAGGTGGGAGACTTCCTAGCCCTTCAGATCACAAGAAGAAATGTAATGGGTACCCCTAACTCAGCATGTATCCAATTCTCTTTCTTTTCTGTACTGTAGCTCCCGGAATTCTCTATTTCTATCATGGAATCGTAAGTGACCCACCACATTGCCACCTCACTTTTCATTGGGTTTTAGGTCTTCATGAGAAAGAAAATTACCAATTACTTCAGCATCAATAGCTGTATTATCTGACCTTTCAGTTAATGCTAGGACCTTGGTTCATGGCTACAGGGTACTGGGAGTCATTCAAAGCTATGCAAGGCTCAGCTGCCTCCTCAAAAGAAAAATCCATGGAGAGACGGAGTGAGAATATCTACTCCCAGGATAGATTCTTGCTTGCATCCTGCTGATTTTCTATCCTTTCTCTATGGTCATAAAAGGATCACAGAAATTATGTTTGTTTTACTTTTCAACACCATAGTTACAATGCATAGGCCTATCATCTTTTCAGGTATCTATAAAAATACTTGCTATTAAAAAATCTGGGCTGGCCGGTTACTTAGTTGGTTAGAGCATGGTGTTGATAACACCAAGGTCAAGGGTTGAGATCCCTATACTGGCCAGCCACAAAAAAAAAAAAAAAAAAAAAAAAAGAAAGAAAGAAAGGAAAAGAAAAAAATCCCAGTTTGAAAATTTCAAAAGAAACTACTTCTTAATAGTAATGAAAATTTAAATTCAATCAGTACAAAGTGTGACATTAGGTCAACTTAATTGTTTTGTTTGTTTGTTTGATTGCTTTCGTTTCTGTTTTTTTAAATTAATTAACTTATTATTATTATTTTTTTACATTCAAAGATGTTGTGGAGCAGAGGGAGG
>NW_007727369.1:147153-163620 GCF_000696425.1 Galeopterus variegatus | reverse complement strand
GGAGGGGGAGGGGAAGAGGGAGGGGGATAGAGGTGGGGGTGTGGGGGTGGGGGTGGCCCACTGCCTTCTCCTTCACTGGCCTGATTGCGGGGTGGGGGGGAGGCATGGCTGAGAACCTCAGCACCCCTCACCCCAGCTCGGAGCCTGGGGGGCTTCTGGCTCTTTTGGGATTTACAGGTGTTCTTTGGTGGCATTAGACCTTTACTGGTTAATATCAGAAGGTCGTCTCTGATCTGTGGGTGTTTTCTCTTTTCTTTCACTTCTGTGTTGGATTATCAGCTACACAAACCCCTTAAACTCTGCACTGGAACTAATTTGTTGTCCTTTGCTTACCTTTCAAATGGGGGGACTTCCTGTGGGGACCGACACTTGAGCTTTGTGGTTGAGCTAAATTGCTGCTTTGCTGCTGATTCTCTGGGGAAGGCTTTTTATGCAGCTCAGATTTTAATTGTTGACCCTGTATGTACTTCTGGTTCTTGTGAGGTCCAGTACACCTGGGTTGTGTAGAAACTCTGGTCTGGGTCTGAGTCTTTTCAGCAAATTGCACCCTCTGCAGTTCTATATTCCTGACCAGTCTCCCCTCTGAGTGGTCCTGCACTGATTGCAGGGCAGATCAGCTGTCCTTGCTGTGCCCCAGTGTTCCTCTGGTGGGCCCATCTCCCCCACCCCCTGCACTCCAAACACAGGCCATGCACCGGTCCCTTACGATGACTCACCAGCCTCTGAGTGGCTTTTTTTCTCAGTTGTCTGTGACCCCTCATTCCTATGTGGGTTCGCGGGAACCCTGTCAGTGGTCTTGCTGGCCTGGGGACCCACCAAGGCCCTCTTCTCCCCTGCCACCTCCAAGCTACTTCATCCGAGGGCCATGGCACAGCAGTGGCTTTTGCCAGCTGTGTGCTCACCAGGGCCAGCTTTGAAGTGGTTGGGGCTCGAAATGGTCAGAGTGGTCCATCCTTTCTCTCATCACAGCCTCTCCCACCTTCGTGAACTCTGTAGGTCTCTCCTCCTCTTCGCCTGAGCTCTAGAGGACCTAGCTTGGCAGTCTTTGCTTTTCAATAGTTGTAAATTGATTGTGGGAGACGATGACACTGGTGATAGTCTCTTCTGCCATCTTGATTTTCTCTGTCTTAATTGTTAAATTTAGTATTAAAACAATTCTATTACATTTGAAAACAATCTGTAGGTTAGACTGTCTGATCCTGTAAGAACTCCTTAATGTGCATGATTATTATCTAGAAATAATAATCTATAATGAGTTAATTGTATTACTCACAGCCCGGTAATTTCAAAGCAAAATTATAAAAATTCATTAAAATTGCATACCAGAAAAAAATGACATTTAATGTAGGACACAAGGGCATCCTAATATAGTTGCTATATGTATGATGGAAGCTTTAAAACAGAGTGTTTGGAACACATTAAAGTTTCAATACGGTCCTGGCAAGACTACCCTTTTTACCGAGGCGCAAGTTTATCTCAAATAGCATATGTGTTATTTCAAAAAATGTCTTCTCCAGAAATTAGACTTTACAATAAGCATACTTTCTTGAATTAAAAATGAATGAATTAATGAATGAATGGATGAATAAATAAATAAAGCAGGCAACTAATGGGTTTTAAAGTAATGGAGCATAATGAGTTTATTGATATACAGCTAACAACACAACTAACCTTTAAGAAATTACTATTCATTGAGATTTGGAAGGATATTAAAAATGTTATCCACAATTGTATGAAAAAGGCTATTTAAAGATTTTTCTCTTTTAAACTACATATCTGTGTGAGGCTCGATTTCCTTTATGTATGTCACTTTCATGTAAACCCTGAGTCATCGATTAGAAACTTCCAGCAGCATGACTAGCTTGAGGTAATCATGATATGTCTATGATATGCTAGCATGACAAAAACTATTGTGGATTGAAGGGAAAACTCACACACACATACAAGGTGGAGAAAAGATATGTCTCTTCAGAATTTGACTGATTTTATTTTTTGGATGCTAAATGAAAGTGTGCTTTTGTTGATTTGTTTGTTTTGGGTGAAAATGCACTCATGTCTTGTGGCTGTGCAGATACTGTGGTTGACAACAGTCATTTGCTCTGCTTTCTGAAAGTGGACAGAACTCTAGTAAGCACTATAACAGTAGTGACACCTTGGAGATGATCCTGTGACAATGCTGTGGGACATAATCCTGAACAGAAATCCATTTCACCTTCAGGGGGGACTATAAAAAGCAATGCAAAGTTGTATCCATTACAAATAATAAAAAACAACTAACTAATAAGTAACACAGTCCAATGGGTACTTACATAATAAAAAACTTTACTGTGATGATGAATTACTGACCTAAAAACATCTCATGGTAATCTTAATAATGGTTTAATCCAAGGGGTTAAAATGAATGTGTCCCTCCCTCCATCCCTTCTTTCCTCCTTCCTTCCTTCTTTCCTTCCTTTTTCTCCTTTCTTGTCTCCCTCCCGCCATCTCTCTCTCTCTCTCTTTCTGAATCTTTTACATCTTTCCTGTTTTTTTCTCTTCTTCTCGTTACACTTTATCTTCACTGAAATTGCATAAGCAACATCGACTTCAACTTCTCGAATGTTATTGATAGAATTTTCAAAGAGATTTTATATTGGATATAGGAAGAACAGATACCTTCTAGTTCCTAATCATCTCTTAATAGATGAATTTTTCTTGGGGGAAGAAAGCTCTATCTTAGATCTCTTCCAGGCATATGCCCACTATTTTTAGAACCTCAAAAGCCTTCAGGATGGAAACTTATTGTTTCCAGTGTCGTGGCTCCTGAGCCTTGCTGTTTAAGTCTCAAAAAGCACAGCATTTCCAAAGAAAAGTAAGTGAGATGGACAATTTAACTTTGATATTAAGGGCATGTTAGTTTGATGTTCTAACTTTCATGTTAGAATCTCTAAGAGGCTTGGTTAGGACTTTTCCTAGGATTTTTAGCACTGCCTTGCACAATTCTTTTTTTGGAGAACACTTGATGGATGCAACTTATAAGGATTTGTTTCTCCATCTGGTCCTACAAACATCATAACGAATTCAAAATGCATTTAAGTTATGGGTCACGTAAAACTGAATGAAGAGCCTAAATAAGTGAGGTAAACCAAAATCTCACAATTAAAAAAAATGTCCTTACTGCATGATACCATTAAGCAGCAATTTATGGAGAGAGTGTGTGTGCGTTTGTACATGATGAATTTATGGTAATAATCTCATAATCTCAGTCTGCTCCTACAAGTTTAGTCATGAACTATATGAGCCTGGCTGAGATTGAACATTCCTCTACTAGGTGACGTGACTCTAGCTCTGGCTCATGGGGGGTTGGCTAGTAGTTTAAATTGCCACATGCAATAGATGGTTATTGGTTTGTATTGCAGTGCCTAAGGGGTTTAATGGACGTACACATAATCTGGATGGGAACCCAATGGTGTTAAAAACAGGCCCTTTCCAGATCATAATAAAATCGGAAGTTTGCTTGATTTTGGTAAGGCTTAGTCTGTGCATTAAAAATATCAGTGTTTCCATCTGAAAGAGGCTGATAAAGTCAGAGTTTGACTGGAAAACTAAGCAGAGGAAATGAGTTCTTAGATACATTAGATATCTTAAATACTTTAGGTATCTAAAAAAATGCCTTCAATTTTGTCAGGTAGTCTCTTTTCATCAGATAAAGCTTTCAACATAAACTTGAAAAGAACCCTACAGTAAATAAACGTTATTTGCCATTCTTACCTAGGAAAAAATATTGAATTTTCCCACATTGTGTGACTAAATGTGACTAACTCCAGTAATGGAATATATGGAAATATTGGCTTATTATAAAAACATGTCAACCAGAATTCTGATGGTTGCTTTACCTGTTATTTTAAATAATAAAAGATGTTTCTTTAAGACATGCAAGAATGTATGCCTCCTGGGAAATGAGGTTAATTTATAAGTTACAGTGATATTTTATCTGTGTCATCATAAGATATACTTAGCCTCAGAGAAAATCTAGTGGTATTTTAAGGAATGAACAGGCAGACATTAGAATCACCTGCACAGAACTAAGGGAGAGTTTTCAAACTCTAGGGCTCTTCTGAAATGGACCATAGAGGATCATATTCCCTCGAATAAGAATCAGTGCCTTAGTAGGAGAGCCAGGCCTTGAAACCAGGTCTTATATTCTATGTTACTTCATCACCTCTATTTGCTTTTAGAAGTTGCATTGACCTTTTCTAGGTTAATTTGAGTGTCTTCAGTGCAAAAAAACCCATAGTAAACACAATCACAGGACGC
Organism: Galeopterus variegatus; assembly: GCF_000696425.1. Lineage (NCBI taxonomy): Eukaryota > Metazoa > Chordata > Mammalia > Dermoptera > Cynocephalidae > Galeopterus > Galeopterus variegatus. Next base: position 159,324 of record NW_007727369.1, on the reverse strand, counting down.
TTTGTAGAAGTGCCCCATGAACTATGTGTTAGAAAATGGGTAAGATTTGATTTGGGTTTGATAAATGTCCATTCATGCGAATGACTAGAGGTGAAAGTTGGAAGCAGAATCAAATGCAGTTACTGAGGGAGGAGACTAAGTTGCATACGTTTTGGTGAGCAGCAGGGATCAGTGGAAAATAAGGTGGACCTGATCAGATGGGGCCAGATCACAGGGGACCTCTCAAAATTAGGCAAGTGAGTTTAAATTTTTATGACATTAAATACGGAATAATTGAAAATTTTGGAGCAAGTGGGTAGCTTAAAGGTAGTCTGGGAAACTCAGCCTGGCACTATGTCCAAGTTACTTTTTTCTTATTATTATTGAATCATAATTGATTGTACATATCTTTGGAGTACCACATTGACTATCAGTACCTGTGTGCAATATGTGATGCTCAAATCAGGATAATCGGTATATTCAACAATACACAAGAAGATATACAAATGGCTGACAGACACATAAAAAATGCTCAGCATCCCTAAGCATCAGGGAAATGCAAATCAAAACCGCATTGAGGTATCATCCCACCCCAGTTAGACTGGCTATTAGCACATTAGTTTTGAGCACAGAGATCACAGGGAGCAGCAAGAAGGCTTCTGAAATATGGCTTAAGGTATATTCAGGAGTCATTGCAAAGCAAAAAGCACATTGCCCACAGGACTAACTTTATAGAGAGAAGAAGAAAGCTCTGAACAGAAAAAGCACAAGATTTGTCTAGGAAAATGGAGGTAATATTTCTGCATTTCTGTAGGAAGACCAGAAGGGGGATCCAAGCTCTTGAGAAGAAACCATAACTTGGTTTTCATCCTGTGGCAGTGTGGGTGGCCTGGTGTCCAGGAAGCATTTGGGCTCCAAATCAAACAAGGGCATTGGGAGAGAACAGAGATTTAAGAATCTGCACGTGCCTCAAGGGAAAATGTTGTATCAGAAGCCACGAGAATGCTGATGCTGCAAGGGAGATAGTGCAGAGAAAAAGGCAAAGCAAGAGACAAAACATAAAACAAAAAGGGCAGAAAGAGGAGTGAGGTGAAGCCATGCATGTCACAGATGGAAAGAGGAGATATTTTCCAGAAAGCAAATACAGTAAATTTCTTTAAACGTAGAAGGGGGAATAGAATTGAGTCACCTTGCATGTCTATGTGCAGGGGTGTGTGTGTGTGTGTGTGTGTTTGTGTGTGTGTGGTGTAGGGGAGAACACTCATTTAAAACACTTATATGTCAGGCATTTTTCTCTGGACAAAATATAATTTTGTTCTATTTTTTAACCTACCATTAGCTCAACTCTTCCCCTCTATCCTGGATACTAGGATATTTCATTTATTACTATTTCCTTATGATATACAAACAATAAAGTGAATAAAAGAAATACATTCTGAAAAACGTGTGACTTCTGGGTAGGTTGGATAGTAAATCTGTGGATCCAGGATCCTCCTCGCTACACACTGCTGGCAGGTGCCGATTACTGCAACTTCATTAGGGTTCCCCAGAACATAATGGATACTCCTGATGAATGATACCATGGCATCCCATCCTTTTCCTTTCTAACACATTTCCCAATTTTCAGCAAATGATTTTAGGTTTAATGTCTGTTTCTCCTGAGAAAACATAAACCTCATTAGAATGTGGATAATTGGTATCTGCCTCATCCCCACGTCCCTAGTACCTAGTGCAGTGCTTTGCATGTAGTAGGCCCTTGATAGTGTTTGTTGAAAGAACAAAGAGCAGGGCCGGCCCAGTGGCACACTGCTACAGTGCGCCGCTTGGGAGCATGGCGGCGCTCCCGCCGAGGGTTCGGATCCCACATACAGACCGGTTCCCGCTCACTGGCTGAGCGAGGTGCAGGTGCGACACTGAGGGTTGCGATCCCGTGGCCGGTCCCGGTCCGGTACGGGCACGACACTGAGGGTTGCGATCCGTTGCCGGACACGAAAAAAAGGAAAAAAAAAAAAAAGAAAGAACAAAGAGCAAATGAGCTCGTTGAGTTTTACCATCTACAAACTGAATAGTAATGTCCTTCCAAGGCTTGTCCAATAAATGCTCTTCTGTCCAAGTCCCTCCAATAAGTTCGCTTCTACCACCCATAATTCTGACAAGGGGGTTTACCACACTTGGAATTATGTAATTAAATGCACCATTTGTTATTTAATGCCTGTGTTCCTGGATAGATGGCGAGATTCCTGATGGTGAGAATGGGATTTTGGTCACCACTCTTTGTCAAGTCCTTGGCACATAGTAGGTATAAAATAAGTAGATGCTGAATGTCAAATAAGTGATTATATTGATTTTATTTGAAAGGAACAAAAGCTTAAGGAAACTGAAAAAAAAAACCATCTAAGGTTGTACAGTTGTACAAAATCAACTCTATGTCCAAAGCTTGCTTATTGACTTTTATTTCTAATCACTAAATCAGAAGCACGAAGAAAAGACTATTTGATTTGCCAAGAGGCTATTCATGCCCTTTAAGACAATGACTTTATTATGGAGGTTGTGGATCATTTAATGGGTGGCAGCAGGAGTGGGAGAGGAAAGTAGAATATGGGGAATGTTTGTGTATGAATTTGGGTGTGAACGGGCATCTGCTGATCTGATTCTGTGTGTCTGTCTCTGATGTTTAAGAGGGCACGAGGGGATGAGTGGAAGGTAGTGTGTAGAGGATGAAGTTGGCATCTTTTTATGACTTTTTCCTTCTCCTTTGTCGAATATCTTCAAATATATCTTACAGTTTATGTCCTCCGCTTCTCATAAATTCTATGCTTCTTGGACGAATGGAACTCTTTTAATCCCCAATTTATAATAATCTCTAAACCATCCCATCAGTGGCCTAGGCAACTTATTTGGGCTCTTCAAATGGGAAAAGAGGTAGAAGAATGCTTTTTAAGTTTGAAAAATACTATAATTTTTAAATATTATTGTGAAAGATTGCAAGTCTTAGAAGATGGTTATAAAATTTGCAGTAAATTGAGATAAGTTGAAGAAATGTTGCATTGAAAACATGATGAAAGCAGTCATGGAAGGCAGGAAGACAGGAAGGCAAGAAGGAGGGAGATTTGGGGAAGGTGGATAAGACAGTTTAGAATGTAGGAGTCCTGTGGACTGAAGCTGAAAATGAACCACCCCAAACAGTCATGTTACTTGCTTTTTCCCCTAATGGTGTGCTCCAGTGATCCCTCCACAGAAACCAACCCTAAATGGGGTAAAATGTGCAAGAGAATGAGGCCTCTGCTTCCATGATTTTTTGTTTTATTCCTCAGGAGCTTATCTAAGAATCCAACTGCTTTTTAGAGTCAATTGCTACAAATGTGTTTAATCATTTCCCAGTTATCAGCAAACTTCAGGAGCGTGTGTTCCAAGAAAATGTAGCAAAAAACAAAAATGGAGACTGAAAGCCATGTCGTCACTGCAGACGTTGCTCCACTCATACTTTGTCTTTCCGCCTCGTCCACAGAACCCAAGGTGAGCTGCAAGTTAGGCCGGTCTGCGTCCACGTCAGGTGTGCCCCCTCCGTCAGCGACTCCTCTCAGGCAAGCCAGCGACCTGCAGCAGAGCCAGGTACCATCACCGTTAGCCAGTCGTGATTGACTTCCTGTGATGCGACATGCGGAATGCTTCCCACCTCTGTCTGTCTCGTGGCTGTAGAAACTGTTGCATTTGCTTTTAGTTTCCGCGTGTGTATGGATGGGGGGTGAGTTCTGGCAGTCTGTGTTTTCATCCTAAACAGAAGTCTTTCTTCCTCGTGACTGTTGAAACTTCCTTTGCTGTTTGTTACCAAATCGTTTTTGTCTCTGGTTTCCATCCTTCTGTAATATAAATGTACTAAACTTGTACTATATGTATTGGCTTAGTGGTTATTTTTTAAAATTCTTCCACTCTTCCATGTTTTGTGTACTTTTATACTGTCTCTGAAAATTTATCAACATTTGATAAATTTATCTACTTTGTTTTATGTAAATTTCTTTTTCAATGTTTTGTCCACAACACTTGCACAGATGTTGTCAATGAATTTGTACATATCTTTTAGCTCTTATCCTATTATACTGTAATATTTGTGGCAGTTTTACTTTTATTTTTATTTAGCTTGGAGCATGATTGTAAGACACTGTGAATATTAATGTCCTTATAAATATTCATATGCCAACTCATTTGAATTGAATATGGCAGCTAGTCTTTCTTCTTTCTTAGGCCATACAGACAACTTAACTGACCAGATAATCTAGATATTTACCCAGAACTGTAGATTAATAAGGCGAGCTTTAAATAAATGAGTTTTCTCTCTTATCCCAACAATATCATAAATGTTCTCCAAGAGGATGCAAGTGTTCATGCATGGTAAATGAGATCTCTATTATTACTTGGAGAAAAGAGACAAGAAATAAAGGCATAAACTGAAATGTCACTTAATCTTTTACAGTACAATATGTTGTTCTGATGTTCCTTTTAATGCACTGCTGTGTATGGGGAATTTAGTATGGGGGAAAATCACTACACATAAATGTCCTTTCTGTAACTCACCCAATAGGAATTCAATATATCAACTTAATTCGTGAAACTTAATTGTTGTTGCTGTTGAGTATTATGGGTGTTAAATAAGACAATGTCATCCTGGAGTATAATCTGCTTCCCAATGCTAATCTTTGCATTCGTAAAAGTCTTCTGAAATAGTAAATTCTAAAGCTACTGATGGTACCTGCAGGAGAACTGCCCATTAATGATTAACAAATTACATATTCATAAAATATTTTTTAATGTCAGGCTATTTTAAAAACATAACTAAGCAGAATAATTTTTTTTGTTTCCCTAATGAGAGCCACTGTGTTTCTTTGTATGTTTATCTGGCTTAAATATGCAGAGGATTTGATTTATGAATATATGAGGTATCTACAAACACAAGAAATGAGAGGTTTCTCTCAAGGGCATCTCAGGTATTATTTAGAATTTTTTTGTTTCAATTTAAAATGTTAAATGCCTTTATAAATAAACGATGCCAACTCAAACACTTTTTGGAAATAAAATAGAAACAATAAGACACTGAATAAATAAATAATCAATAGCACAACCTCATTAAGATAAACTGCCATTATAGCTGATTAAAGCTCTTGCCAACATATTATATTTACCTATATTTAAAGTTTCAAAACACTGGATACAGAAAGAAAAGAATTTTAGCTAATTGGCCGAGGATTGCACTAGTATAACCAATTTCCAAGTATATGATCTTTGCTATCAAAACATTATGCTCAATATCTCAGAGAGGTTTCGTGTTCTTTGTTTTGGTTTTCTATTTTTCTAATCATCTTTATAGCGATTTCATCTTAAGCCACTTCCTCTCTCAATGAAAGCAGGTTCCGGGATCAACTTCCAGAATAGAGACAGGCACTCTCTTTGTACCTGTGCATTACTAGCTCCTTGCTCACCTGCTGGGATGTTCTTCATTTTTCAAAATGTCGCAACATGAGAAAGCCTGTCATGCTACTTATGTGCTGGTAATTTCCTTACCTACTGACAAGTTCTGCACACAGCTAAGTTGTCGATGGGCTGTCGGTGCATGAAATAGAAGGCTGGCCTCTGGGCTGCTCATCTGTGGCTTATGACCAGTTGTAGTATATATGAGGGTACTTCAATGTTCATGGAAAAATAGAGTTGAAAGATAATCTGAATCTTTCCATGAACTATTTGAAGTACCCTCATATTTCTATATTTTAGGGAAAAAGGGATAAGCATAGCTTAGATGAACCTTGTTCTGTATTCCTATGACTTAGCACTCAACTAAAGTCAATGGATACTTACTGAAGGTCCACTTCTCACTTAATTCCCATGCCCTCAACCATGGTCCTGACCAAAATGCCTTCTTTAAGTTACAACCAAGATGACACTGCCCTGTGTTCAGGAGTGCAGGAAAAGAAGCCATTTAAACCTGTTTTGTCTAAGTATGAACATTTATACACCAACTACGAAAATGGAGCACCTAGCCTTATCAGACCATCACCCTGGTCACTTTTTAAGCATTTATTTTTTGTTTATTTTTTAATACTAGAATTTTTGGTAGTTAGTAAAACCCAGAATTCTTAATAGTAGATGAATAGACTTCTTACTAGGAAATCATGGGAAAATCATGTGATCTATTTAAAACAAAGAAAAGCAGTCACTAGCTTCTAAGGCAATCCCACTGGTACATCTCTGCTGAGGAATCTGGCCTTAGGAAGGCTGTGCCATTTCAACCACATTGTGGGGCATGAACCCTCGTACAGAAGGAAGTGTGTTTCTTTTTAGATTGTTTTTTATGTCCTCTCTCTTTTCAGTTTTCTCTGTCCTGTGTGTCACTTACCACTTTATACCATGTTTGGAGCTTTCTAAGGTGTGTTGCAGGTGTAGTTAAGTGAAAGTACTTAACATTGCTTCAGCAGAGAGGTACAGAGGTGGCCAGAAGTGACTACCCCAGCCTCAGGAGCTGGGGTCTATACTGGCTGCCCACAACTAGACAAAGGTGTGTAGACAAAGATGAAGGGAATGTCTGCTGGACTTTGCAATCCGTTTTAGCTTCAGGTAGCTACTGCAGATGCAGGATCTGTAGAAAGTANAGTCTTTCTTCCTCGTGACTGTTGAAACTTCCTTTGCTGTTTGTTACCAAATCGTTTTTGTCTCTGGTTTCCATCCTTCTGTAATATAAATGTACTAAACTTGTACTATATGTATTGGCTTAGTGGTTATTTTTTAAAATTCTTCCACTCTTCCATGTTTTGTGTACTTTTATACTGTCTCTGAAAATTTATCAACATTTGATAAATTTATCTACTTTGTTTTATGTAAATTTCTTTTTCAATGTTTTGTCCACAACACTTGCACAGATGTTGTCAATGAATTTGTACATATCTTTTAGCTCTTATCCTATTATACTGTAATATTTGTGGCAGTTTTACTTTTATTTTTATTTAGCTTGGAGCATGATTGTAAGACACTGTGAATATTAATGTCCTTATAAATATTCATATGCCAACTCATTTGAATTGAATATGGCAGCTAGTCTTTCTTCTTTCTTAGGCCATACAGACAACTTAACTGACCAGATAATCTAGATATTTACCCAGAACTGTAGATTAATAAGGCGAGCTTTAAATAAATGAGTTTTCTCTCTTATCCCAACAATATCATAAATGTTCTCCAAGAGGATGCAAGTGTTCATGCATGGTAAATGAGATCTCTATTATTACTTGGAGAAAAGAGACAAGAAATAAAGGCATAAACTGAAATGTCACTTAATCTTTTACAGTACAATATGTTGTTCTGATGTTCCTTTTAATGCACTGCTGTGTATGGGGAATTTAGTATGGGGGAAAATCACTACACATAAATGTCCTTTCTGTAACTCACCCAATAGGAATTCAATATATCAACTTAATTCGTGAAACTTAATTGTTGTTGCTGTTGAGTATTATGGGTGTTAAATAAGACAATGTCATCCTGGAGTATAATCTGCTTCCCAATGCTAATCTTTGCATTCGTAAAAGTCTTCTGAAATAGTAAATTCTAAAGCTACTGATGGTACCTGCAGGAGAACTGCCCATTAATGATTAACAAATTACATATTCATAAAATATTTTTTAATGTCAGGCTATTTTAAAAACATAACTAAGCAGAATAATTTTTTTTGTTTCCCTAATGAGAGCCACTGTGTTTCTTTGTATGTTTATCTGGCTTAAATATGCAGAGGATTTGATTTATGAATATATGAGGTATCTACAAACACAAGAAATGAGAGGTTTCTCTCAAGGGCATCTCAGGTATTATTTAGAATTTTTTTGTTTCAATTTAAAATGTTAAATGCCTTTATAAATAAACGATGCCAACTCAAACACTTTTTGGAAATAAAATAGAAACAATAAGACACTGAATAAATAAATAATCAATAGCACAACCTCATTAAGATAAACTGCCATTATAGCTGATTAAAGCTCTTGCCAACATATTATATTTACCTATATTTAAAGTTTCAAAACACTGGATACAGAAAGAAAAGAATTTTAGCTAATTGGCCGAGGATTGCACTAGTATAACCAATTTCCAAGTATATGATCTTTGCTATCAAAACATTATGCTCAATATCTCAGAGAGGTTTCGTGTTCTTTGTTTTGGTTTTCTATTTTTCTAATCATCTTTATAGCGATTTCATCTTAAGCCACTTCCTCTCTCAATGAAAGCAGGTTCCGGGATCAACTTCCAGAATAGAGACAGGCACTCTCTTTGTACCTGTGCATTACTAGCTCCTTGCTCACCTGCTGGGATGTTCTTCATTTTTCAAAATGTCGCAACATGAGAAAGCCTGTCATGCTACTTATGTGCTGGTAATTTCCTTACCTACTGACAAGTTCTGCACACAGCTAAGTTGTCGATGGGCTGTCGGTGCATGAAATAGAAGGCTGGCCTCTGGGCTGCTCATCTGTGGCTTATGACCAGTTGTAGTATATATGAGGGTACTTCAATGTTCATGGAAAAATAGAGTTGAAAGATAATCTGAATCTTTCCATGAACTATTTGAAGTACCCTCATATTTCTATATTTTAGGGAAAAAGGGATAAGCATAGCTTAGATGAACCTTGTTCTGTATTCCTATGACTTAGCACTCAACTAAAGTCAATGGATACTTACTGAAGGTCCACTTCTCACTTAATTCCCATGCCCTCAACCATGGTCCTGACCAAAATGCCTTCTTTAAGTTACAACCAAGATGACACTGCCCTGTGTTCAGGAGTGCAGGAAAAGAAGCCATTTAAACCTGTTTTGTCTAAGTATGAACATTTATACACCAACTACGAAAATGGAGCACCTAGCCTTATCAGACCATCACCCTGGTCACTTTTTAAGCATTTATTTTTTGTTTATTTTTTAATACTAGAATTTTTGGTAGTTAGTAAAACCCAGAATTCTTAATAGTAGATGAATAGACTTCTTACTAGGAAATCATGGGAAAATCATGTGATCTATTTAAAACAAAGAAAAGCAGTCACTAGCTTCTAAGGCAATCCCACTGGTACATCTCTGCTGAGGAATCTGGCCTTAGGAAGGCTGTGCCATTTCAACCACATTGTGGGGCATGAACCCTCGTACAGAAGGAAGTGTGTTTCTTTTTAGATTGTTTTTTATGTCCTCTCTCTTTTCAGTTTTCTCTGTCCTGTGTGTCACTTACCACTTTATACCATGTTTGGAGCTTTCTAAGGTGTGTTGCAGGTGTAGTTAAGTGAAAGTACTTAACATTGCTTCAGCAGAGAGGTACAGAGGTGGCCAGAAGTGACTACCCCAGCCTCAGGAGCTGGGGTCTATACTGGCTGCCCACAACTAGACAAAGGTGTATAGACAAAGGTGAAGGGAATGTCTGCTGGACTTTGCAATCCGTTTTAGCTTCAGGTAGCTACTGCAGATGCAGGATCTGTAGAAAGTCTAAACTCATCTGACTGGAACTTCAAAATATGTAAGAGAAAATTGGAGGCTCGGGAAAGAGCTGTAGACAAAGATGAAGGGAATGTCTGCTGGACTTTGCAATCCGTTTTAGCTTCAGGTAGCTACTGCAGATGCAGGATCTGTAGAAAGTATAAACTCATCTGACTGGAACTTCAAAATATGTAAGAGAAAATTGGAGGCTCGGGAAAGAGCTATGAATTCTAAAGCATTTAGAGTTTGCTCCACAACACATGTTATTCTCTGAAACTCAGAGGCATGAAAAGCAGATTTTATTCTTTCTTAATTCACCCCCGAGTAAATAGGCTAGCCATGGGGCAATTAAGGACATTTCCTTGGAATTTTATTGCAATGAAACCCCACGTTTCATAATGCGACTCTTTGGAAATTAGACTGAATTCCTGTGCTTTCTCAGCTGTGTTAGAAGTCATCTACTGAACTTTGAGCATGCATCACTTTGTCCTCTTGTCCTCCGTAATAGAGTAGAAGGCCACGTGCCCGGGAGAAAGAGATGTGAGTGCGTTAGAGACAGCAGATGACGTTCACGTGATTCTTCCAACTCTGGCTGAGGAAGGCCTCGCTCGTCGGTGACCCCACTGGGGGTGGTGCCATGTGTGGTCTGCTGCTGCAGCTGATGGAACAGCAACAGGTGCACAGGCCATAGAAAACCACACTTTCCTCCAAGAATGGGGCAGCTGGGATGTGTCTACAAACAAATGCAGCTCTCCTTGGAAAAATGGTTCTCAATAAAAATTTGAATTAGCCTTCCTAGGAAAGAAGGAGATGAGAGCCATGGTCTCCAGTACACACCCTCACACACCCCCACACTCACTGACGAGCATGTGCACTTGACATTTTTTTAACGTCAGATCCCCATGTTGAATCTAGGAATCATAGCTAGTAGTGACCCAAGTGTTGAACTGAAACATCACCTTCTCCCTGAGGCCTGATTATCTTTCTAAACTGGATTATCTATGATCATCCTAGATTTGGGGGAGGAGGAAGGAAAGGCCATCTGTAATTTCCTTTGGGTGCATATTTCAAAGTCTGACAGACTCAAATCTCTTTAGGCACCTACATATTGTGCCTTCGCCTCTGAAGCCGTCACCTCTTGCTCTGCAGCCCTGTGTGCCATGATACCTGTGTCCTCACCACCCAGGACAGGCCTCGTCCAGCCCTGTCCCTTTTGTAGACTTATGGCTGTTTTTCAGGCTCCTAAGCTCAGTTCCTTTCAACTGAGGATTAGTTATTAAATGTTTATTCCTCTTGAAGGCAGCCCTCTGGCCTCTCACCAAGCTCCTAATATCCCCGGTCAGCTTGATAACCCTGCTGGAGCGTAATGAGAACCTGCCCGGGCTGCCTCTAGAACAGAGTGGGCTCTCCTGTTCCGTGGGCTCTGTAGCTATGTCCATGTGCCAGAATCTGGCCAGCATTCCTGGGTAATGAAGGAAAATTTTAGGGTAGTCAGAGCTTGATGTGTGTCCAGAGTGTGCTTCTGGACTTGCCTAGATGTCAAAATTGTTTTTAAATATATTAAAAAAAAGAAAGAAAATAAAGAAAGATAAACAACCTAAAGACAGAGATTCAGGATCAGAATATGTGAAGACTAAGGTGAATGACTTAGGTGGATCCCTTGGCAAGGACCGTGCCCAGTTCAGAGGTGTTCTTCCAACGCCCTGCACAGTGTGGGACACTCAGTGATCTTTTGTTGACCTATTCAAAATCTCTGTCTATAAATGTCTTTCTCTCCATACACTTGAAAAAAATGTTTTTCTCACGCAATCTGATTTTGTTCCTGTTTCTCAGTCCTCAATCCCCAGAGCAGTGGGATGTTTTGGCTTGTTCTACAGCCCCTGGAATGTTTTGCCTTTGAGCTTTGAGAAGACAACTGCTCTTTCTCAGAGTCTGTTCACACAGCTTTAGTTTAACTTTCCAGATAGCCAGGACATTTGCACATAAAACATGTAGGCGCCTGGAGAGCGTGAAGACAGCTAAAGACAAAAGATATCCATGTAAAGTGACATTCTAGGGTATGAAATGAGGACGTAGAAAGGAAATCTCATCTCATCACTCAGTGACCACCTCCAACTCTGAATAACATGAGCTTAAAGGCTGTGTCTTAATTTAATTTCACCTTTAGTTGGATCAAATAGAAAAACAAAGCAAAGCTTAAGGGCAATATGAGAAATCTCTGTGTTGCCTTCTCAATTTAGCCATGATTCTAAAATTGCTGAAACAAACAAACAAACAAAAAAACCAAAACAAAACCTAAGGGCAAAGAAGCTTCACCAGTATTTCCTCTTTAGAATTCTGAGGCTACCACTAGCATGCACATGACATGCTTTGCCAAAGCTATGCATGCTCTAGTCTAACCCTAGCCTACGGACCTGGGGTATCTATTATGACTCTTCGTCTGATCAATTGGATGCATTTTCAAATGCTTCCCATCTAAAGGCTAAGGTTTGATGGCAGACGGGAGGAAACAGTGTCTTGAAGGGGAGAACCACAGACAGGCTGGCGAGCAAGTGCCACCCTGACCCAGTGTGACGAAGGGGCTCTTCTCCATCTTTCCCTGCTCAAGTATTGAGCAAACATGGTTTCTTTTGAGACTGTGATATTCCAGATCCTCCCATCAGACCTGAACTGGGAACATGTTCTATAAAGCCACTCGTATGTAGACAG